>NC_090271.1:11879166-12183333 GCF_040414725.1 Anabrus simplex
AAATGGGAAACCACGGAAAACCATCGTCAGGGCTGCCGACAGTGGGGCTCGAACCCTCGATCTCCCGGATGCAAGCTCACAGCCGCGCGCCTCTACGCGCACGGCCAACTCGCCCGGTAAAAATATTTTCTTCAAAACGCTACAAAATACCCGAATCATCAGTCCTAAGAGTTATGCTGATATTGATATGTGAGGTCTCTTAGTACAAACTTTAGTTAGATTAAACATATGTCTAGTTTTTTATGAACAGAATGGCACGTTTTTTGTTGGTCACATAAGTAACCATTTTACTATGACACCCAAAAATGGTATAAAATATGCAGTACATAGTGGTCATATTATAACTGTTCTACCAATCGGTCGTTTTGTACCGATAATGTCAAGTGATTTTGTTTGTGTTTGGTTATTGTGAACTTCCTTTGCTTAGAAATATGTTCTGGTTAAATCAAATTTTTGGCAACGAGCAGGAAAGTCACAAAATACAAAGGAAAAACTGACGTCGAAGCATGTGGCCATTTTAGTGTTGTGTCCAAAACAAATATCCGACAATATTTATTTTCTTTTTTTGTCATCTTTCCGAGTACTTAGGTCATATTTTATATGTTATTAGAGTTTAGCTGCATAGTTAGAAGCATTTCGAATTCCGAGTCCTGTTCATTATCTGATGAGTAGCTCCTTTCTCTACAATATTTGTAGAGAATAGAGATAACAGATATTAAATTAAGGGCACCTGGACGTGAAATATCATTAAAATCTCACATTTTACGTTTTCCACTTCTTTGAACAGAGTGAGTGAGATTTCCTGAATCTAAAAATATATATAATAAGTGTTCGTTATTGGGGGGGGGGGCAATTAGCTCAGTGGGTTAGCTGCTGGCTTCCCACCCAGAAGGCTGTGGTTCCAATCTCGACCGATTTCTGGCGCGAGATTTACATCTAAAAAATCGCGGGCCGTCAGGAAGGGCATCCGGCCAAAACCAATATGAGCCGAGGTGCCATAAATAACTGGGATGAGCTGACAAAGTTGTGTGTTTCTGAAACAAAAGTGCAAACATGGCGGTTCCCAGCTGAGTGAAGTGACCTAACTCCTTGTACTTCTTCAGTTAAATAATGCTTTGAGAAACACATGCAGGAAGTTTATTTTTCCTAAAATACAAATTAAACATCTGCAAAGTTCTGAGGGGGGAAATAACATTCTTGAGAAGCCACTTTAAGAGGGTAAAATACTTTGCGGGAAGTCTTTATTGTAGGTGCTAATGTTATTGAGTCGCACAGGAGGAAGTTCTGTTCATAAGGAAATGACTTCCGTCAAAATTGTACCTTAAGTTGTAGCAGAACTAACAATATTTAAATGAGATTTGTTCTTGTCGATCCAGCTTAATAATAATAATAATAATAATAATAATAATAATAATAATAATAATAATAATAATAATAATAATAATAATAATAATAATAATGGCCTGTGACCTCGTGCATTGATGCGTATAGGCGACCGACGTGTCTATGGGAAGCGGTGGTAGTGATGGTAGTGATTATTGTTTTAAGGGGAAGTACAAGTAGGCAACCATCCTCTATCGGACACTTCGAAAAATGAAGGTATCGGTCAAAGAAAGGCACGGGCCAAGAGGGACGTGAAAATGAAAAACTCCCTAGCCCTCACAAAGGTATTACTGTCGGGATCGGAAAAGAACGAGGGAGATCGGATAGGATACATGAAAGTGAGGAGCCCAGGACTCAGCTAAGCGCCCCGTGGTTGTCAACCTACGCTGCCAAGTTAAGAGCCATTGCCTCTTACGACAGGCAGCGGATACCGTGGGTGTTGATTCTACCGCTCCCACCCAAGGGGAGAAACAACTGAGGTTAAAATCCTCGATCCGGTCGGGACCTCAGCACGCTGACCTGTGGGATCGCTTGCGTCCGAGTGGTTTCTTTACTTTACGGCAGTGGTCTTCAAAGTGGGGGACACCGGCTCTGATTGAAATAATTACTATTCTGTAACAGATATTGCTATCCTCCATGAACCTAGACTAATAAACTCGTACTTTTGCTGTCACAAGAACTCACCAGTCAGCCGCCCGCAGCAAGCCGCTTCGCAATGTGAGCGCCACTTCTATTTCCGCCATTGTCGACTCGATTTCAGCCAGGCTTTTGCAGTGAGTTCAAACAATAAACTGTTACAAGTATCGCCATACCCATGGATAATTGCCTTATTGTACGGTATGTTCAGTCTTCGGCTCTAAGGCTGGTTGGATCCTCAACAGCTCCGCCAACAGCTGTCATATATGGCCTAGGCATCGCTGAAGAGGCGTACTAGGGAAACGAGGACTGAGATAGTTTCCTGTTGTTTTCCTCACCGATTCAGAAGTTCAGAAGTTGCTATTACATATCAGTCTGCCAAGCCCACTGAAATGCGTGCACCAACCGACCCTATGAGCAACATTTTCTCACCATTCATAGCAGGGACTGGCTGCATAAGGAATTACTAGCAACGCTCATACCTCAGTCACTTTCATGTTGTCAAAGCCAAGGATAAGACAGAGACACGTCAATGTTCTAGCCTGCACACTAGGTCCCGCCAGCAAAGGCAGTGGTAAAAGGAGATCCGAAAAGGTGATTTATCGAGTGCTTGGCATCCTTCGAAAATATTCAGTCCTAATAAAGAACAAGATTCTAATATAATCAAAGTACGTTGTTCTTCCGCTTCTACTTCTGCTCCCACCAGCAACATTAATTCTACACCCAAAAACAAAGTGCGTAAATATCAAAACGATTATCTGACATTAGGCTTTACCAGCATTATCTATAATTATCTATAAATATAAAATAAGACATTTGTCTGCGCATTGCTCAGAATTTGAAAAGAATGGTATTTCTGTATCGGTCATGTCCACAGTAACAAGGAAATGCACTTTTTACTTTTCCGTAATGTCTGTCTGTCTGTCTATCTGTCTGTCTGTCTGTCTGTCTGTCTCTCTGTCTGTCTGTCTGTCTGTACACGCATCACGCGAAAACGGCTGGAGAGAATTTAATGAAAATCGCTATGTAAAGTCGGGGGATGAGCCACCATAATCTAGGCTATAAATAATTGTATTTACGCTGAGTGAAATGGTAGTTTAGAGGAAGGCCTAAAATTTAATTTTTAAATATCTATGTTTTGGTCCTATCGAAAAGTACTACAGAACAAAAGTTACCGTATAGAGAATATAACTTCCGATCATTTATGTGTTATTCACTCTTACCGTATCGACTATGATAAGAGTGGTATTTCAGAGTCGGAAGAAAACTACATGTGAAGGCCTACGATATCAAAAGCGCATAACATTGATCAACAGTAACATTAACTTGACCATTGTTTGTGGTGATGTTCTTTGTCTCTTATGCCGCCACTCAACTCCGTACTGCTGGTACGTAACTCACTGGTTGATCATAGTATTGCAGCTATTCGATCCCTACTCTGATGCGCTGCTTTGAATGAGCAGTGCCACTGCCTTCGTGAAGTACAGGCCGTACTGTAGCAAGCACGGGAAAGCAATCAGCTGATCGTTAGGGGGGAAGTTTAGCAGATGAGTTAGTGGAGTTACATGTGAAATCTTCGCTGGTTTATTGAAATTTTTAACGTTGGCCGCATGTTTACTCAGATATATACCAGACTGAGTCGTTATCGACTGCATTATTAAGTGAAAAGTCCTCCAAATAGTGAAGAAAACTTAGTGTGAGCATGTATTCATGTGAGGCTATAGGTTAAGAATATCGCTCTGCCGTGTTTTAATTTTGTAGTTTATTTGTGTAATGTTATATCCCTAGTGTAAAATGAATTGGGTTAGTGCATTCAGCGTTTTATTATCAACCACGATGTGTATATAACTGAATTAAGGTTATCAGTGAGAGTTGCTGTGTGCCTGGTTGCAAAGCCAATTATAAACGAGGAGAGTATACTCCAGTATTTGTGTTTTCTTCTGATCAAGAAAGAGTTAGGTTATGGAAGAAGGCTATTCCTCGGGAGAAATTAATAGTTAATCACCACACCGTTGTGTGTATCAACCAATTTCCTGAAGACGAAATCCTGAGGGAAATAAGAGTGTCTCGTCCTGATGGCGAGCTAAAATTTATTATTATGTCAAAAACATGGGTAACATTAGATATATTTTATGTAATCAGACTTGTGGCTTATTTGAACTCGGTGTATCTGAAAATTCAAGTCCAATTCATGCATTTTACCATTTTACATAGAAATGTATTATGAAATAACACTGCTGAGATTTCATATCATAGGCAATGGAACAGGGTTATTCCATGAAAACTGAATATGAAAATAATTGTATAAGCATTATTTGCTGTTTAAAAATCTGCATTTTTCGGACAATAACTGAATTTCATGACAGTGACAGTAAATGTTTTGTTATTGTTGGAGGTTAGCTTACTCGTAATCTTCCTTGTAGGTACTGAGTTAGTGGTACAGAAATAATTTACATTTCTAGTATATTGTATTGGTAATTGGTTGGTTTTTTTCTATCTGTGTGTATAATGTGAATGTTCCAGTTGACTAGAAAATGGATAGAAATCGCAAGAATATGTCTCAAAGTGTTAGTCTGTACTCACGTAAACGCACGGATATACGCGACAAATAGAACGTTACGGGGAAGGATATGCATTGTATGTCAGGACTAACAAATATTTATGAATAGTTTTTGGTTTTATAAGGTGTTAAACAGTTTAAGTAATTTAAACGAATGTGTTATTCAAGCGGAGCGAATACATATCGCCTCCAAGTACCACCCAAAGAGTGACGTCATCAGAGCTACAGTACGGCCTGTACATCACGAAGGCAGTGGCAGTGCGCACACTGTAGGCAGAGGTTCACTTATGACCTGCTGTAGAATTATATTTTAGGCCTATTCCAAATTACAGCACCACAATACACTAAATAACTCAAAATTCAACCCATCTGGGCTGGATGGCCCCCGCGCAGTTGCGCACACCGGCCCAGACCGTGTAGCAGGGCCGGATTAAGGGGGGCGGGGCTAAAGGGGCTGCAGCCCCGGGCCCCGCGTGCCAAGGGACCCCGGCCCTTGACCGAACCTAAAATTGTATAAAAAGGTCTGATGCTCCACCTCACCTCCGTGCATGTATATGAATATTTACGCTCGCAAAATATCGAACACGCACTCTTCCTTCCTTCTTATCAGCTGTCCGCGTTAGTATTTCATCACTGCTAGAATCAATTACCGCCCGGAGACACGAATCCTCGCTACTTACGGACTGTAATTACACTACAATGTCCTTCGTTATCTCACAATACCACTTGCGTTAGTTTTTTACATGTTGATTTAGTTTTAAGTTTTAGACTTTAAATTCATATAATGCCAATACGATAATGGGAATGAGATCATAGTAAGTTCTGTTTTGTGCGTCGATTTGATAGTGATGATAAGACAAATGTAAAATATGTTTTGGATCATGCAATACTAACATGAAAAATAGCGAAAAATTATAGTCTAGAGAAATTAATTACTGGTGAGGAAAGCAACGGGAAACTACCTCACTCCTCATTTCCCCAGTACGCCTCTTCAATGACACCTAGGCCATCTATGATAGCTAATGGTGAACCTGTTGAGGATCCAACCAGCCTTCGGGCTGAATACCCAACACTTATACTATGGGTAGATCATGGAGGTAACATTAAACTCCGAAAAAGAGAGGGTGATCGGCAGGTGTTTAATCTAAAAACCCTGGACGATGTGAGTGAATTAAATGAGATTGTGTAACTTTTGCGTTTTGAGAAAAAAGTTTTTTAATGCAATTAATATTTACTACCAGAATGTAAGAGGGTTAAACACTAAAATTTGGGAGTTTTATGTTAACAATAGCGAATCAGAATACGATATTCTGTTGATTACACAAACATGGTTACACTCTCATGTTGCTAACAGCGAACTGTTCAGTAGGGATTTTAATGTATATAGAAAAGGTTGTGGAGGTACAAGGAAAGGAGGAGGCGCATTAATAGCTGTTAAAGGTTCTATAGTATCAAGACAAGTAACGTTAGATTTTGGTGATACTGAAGCAGTTTGTGTAAAAATTATAGTTAATGGTCACAGTTATGTAATAAAGTCAGTTTATTTTCCACCTGCAACCAAATTGGAAGCATATTTGGACTTCCATAGATTGTTTGAAGTTAATAAGGACCTTTCCATTTTAGATCTTATTATAGCTGGTGACTTTAACTTGTCATTAATTACTGGTGAGCAAAGTAATCTTGTAAATTTTGGACCTGCATATAGATCCTTAGCTGAGTTTATGTCACTCTATCAGTTGCACTTGGTCAATAATATTCTTAATGCAAATGGAAATACACTTGATCTCATTATTACGAATGTTAACACATTAACAGTATATGGAGATGAGTGCCCCTTAATTAAGGGGGATAGTTATCATCCTGCAATTGCAGTCACGCTACTATTAAACAGAGAGCGTAGCCATGTTTCAAAACAACCTGAACAATCTAAGCAGTTATTTGACTTTAGAAGGGCTAATTTCTTTCAAATGTATAAATGTTCAAGCGAAGGGATTGGTCTAGGATTGTAGAATTTACAGACGCTGACCAGGCTGTTGAGTATTTTTGTGCTAACGTACACTCCGTATTTTGTGAAACGGTACCAATGGAGAATTTTCACACAAAGAAAAAGTATCTTCCATGGTTTACTAAAGACATAATAAATACTTGAAACTGAAGGAAATCCACAGAAAGCGAAGGAAACATTCAGAGTATAGTAGGGTAATATTTAACCACTTAAGGAGAGAAACGAAACATATGATGAGTAAATCGCATAAGAATTATATTTCTAGACTTGAAGAGAATATCAAAAGTGATGTTAATCAGTTCTGGAGCTAAATGAAATGCAAAAGAAATACCAAGGAGGGTCTGCAACAGGGCATGGAATTTAACAATATCTTACTTAATAATAATAATAAAAGTATAGCTGATGGCTTTGTAACCTTTTTTTGGATCGGTATATTCGAAACCTCCACCAACCTATGATATTCCTGATTCATCTGATGCATATGTTAATTATCCGTTATCTTTAGAATTAGTGGATGAAAAGGAATATATGTTAGCTATTAAAAAATTAAAACCTAAAAGGTCATGTGGTGTTGATGGAATACCGCCGTACGTACTGAAAGCATGTTCGAATGTGTTGGATTTCCCTTACGAGCCTTATATAACATTGTAGTAAAAACGCAAACCTTTCCAAACGTATGGAAGATAGCGAAAGAGTGTCCAGTCTTTAAATGTGGGGACAGTAAAAATATTGAAAACTATCGCCCTGTTTGTATTTTGTGTGCACCGGCTAAAGTATTTGAGCAAATTTTGTACCCGCGTATATTTAATCATGTGAGGGTCGGTATACATATCAATCAGCATGGTTTTATGCCGGGTAGATCAACTACGACTAATCTATTAAAATTTATACAATATGCGTATGCTGTTTTGAATAATCAAGGACAGGTAGACGTAATATACACAGATTTTTCCAAAGCCTTCGACAAATTAGATCACGGCATTTTAATGAAAAAATTGTCATGCTTTGGTCTGACCACTCTTTGGTTAAAACTGCTTGCATCTTATCTTAGTGCACGGAAACAATATCTTTACTATCACCAACATGTGTCTTTCGCATACAATGTTACTTCTGGTGTACCACAAGGGTCTAACATTGGCCCTTTATTCTTTATTTTATATATTAATGATTTGCCCACTAGAATTAGGTTTTCTCAGTGTTTATTATATGCTGATGATGTCAAACTTTATAAAGAGATAAAAATGTTGATGATATGTTGAAATTACAATATGATTTGGATTACTTATACACATGGAGTATTGAAAACTCTTTGCAACTTAATATAAATAAATGCTGTTTCCTTCATATTTCAAATAAGAAAAATACATTGAATTATAAATATAAAATTAATAATGAAGAACTAAAAGTTGTTCTCTGTGTTAATGACTTAGGGGTAATTGTTACAAGAAATTTATTTTTCAAGGAGCATATTAACACAATGGTTAATGATTCCTATAAGAAATTGGGTTTTATAATTAGAAATTCAAGAGATTTTTCTAACACGTATGCACTCACCTTATTATTCAACAGTATTGTTCGATCAAAACTTGAGCATTCATGTATAATTTGATTTCCATGTTATAAATCATATCAAAATCAAATTGAAAGGGTGCAGAAATGCTTTTTAAGATATATTTATTATAAAAAATATAAGATATTCTCCTTTAGAAATTATGTTTCATATGGATTTTTGTTGAATGAATTTAAATATGTATTGCTAGCCAGTAGGCGTGTAATAGCTCAACAAATGTATCTCTATAAGTTGGTTAATGCATTAATTGACGATAATAGTTCGCTTCACGAGTTATGCTTTGATGTTAGAAAAGGAAATTTAAGATTTCGGCAATTGTTTATAACTCCAGTCTCCAAAACTGTATTTTTTAAGAACTCTCCGTTTATCAATATGTGTGAAACATACAATAACTTAATTAATAAGTATCATATAGATCTTGACTTCGCTTATGAATATCACACATATGTAAATATATTAAAAGAATTTTTCTCGTCGAAGTGATTTGTTTATATGTATAATATTTACATGATTTGGTTACACCTTTTTTGGTTGATTTATTAACAGGCTTCTGTATATGAGATATTGTTTCATCCATTTCATTTAGGGCCTACATAGCATTTTCACATTTTCTTCTTTTTGGTATTTTTATATTATTTGTTCAAATAATTTGTAAAAGCCACCTATAATTGGAGCGTGTCTCTGTTGGTGGCACATTTATTGAATAAATTAAATTAAATTAAACACTTCCCTATTCATAAATGTAAGTGGAAGTAGTTCTATAACGACTTCAGTATGCTAGTGTTACGAAGAAGGGACCCCCTGTAGCGGTGATCACCCGCACAATGGAGCTCACACCTAAAGCAAGAGCTGCCGAAGAGGACGCACAGGTCTCACCCCCTGAGGTCCTGTCCTGGGAGCAGTCCTAGGTTGCGGCGTGTGATTCCTGGCGGTGTCGGTCTCCTCGTTCAGGTGGCGCTGGGGTAGCGGGTGGTCCCGTTGCACTGCCGGCTTCTCCCTTCTCCTGGCTGGCGGCGGCGTTCCCTTGTCCTGTGGGGCGAACATCCATGTCTGCAACATGACAGAGTCGTTGGCAGCCAGGGCCTGGGCAGCTGCCTCTGAACGCCCGCGCGCGTCCTCCTCCACTGCTGTGCTGCCGTCCGCCGCCTGGAGCGCTTTCCTGGATTGCGCCCTGGTAGTAGGCCTTTCCTGGTTGACCTTGGTATGCGTCCACCTCGCAGACGTGGGCCTCGGGACAGCGGCCTGCGTCCACTTGGCAGAACCGGACCGCTACAGGGGGCGGCATGCTCCACCTCTGTGGTCTCCGGCTGGGTGGCTTGGACTAAGTCGGTATTAACCACCTTGTGCCGTTGCTACGTCGGCGTCTGGGTGATGGCTTCTCTGGTCTTCGTGTCTACGCAGTATTTATACTAATTTTCGCGGACGCATTCAGTCATTTCTTCCACCTACAATAACTTCTTTAATCCCCAGCGGATTTTCACTAGACTTGTAGTCTTGTGGTGATGTTACTCTACGCTAGTAAGTGATGATAGAATCGAATGTTCGGTACGTGACGTGAGAAGCTGGAAGCTCATCACTAGCCGTCCCTGGAAAGGCAAAGAAGTATCGTAAGTGACATTTTTGTTGCTATGTTTGTATGTCAATCGGGAACTCCACTGCACACGCTGGCAACGTATCGTAAGCATCAAATGAATCTAAAGGATAAAATTAACGTAAAAAAGAAATTATCGTAAGCACCATCAGTGATATACAGGACATGAGGTTATCGTAAGCACCATCAGTGATATACAACACATGAGGTTATCGTAAGCACCATCAGTGATATACAACACATGAGGTTATCGTAAGCACCATCAGTGATATACAACACATGAGGTTATCGTAAGCACCATCAGTGATATACAGAACATGAGGTTATCGTAAGCACCATCAGTGATATACAGGACATGAGGTTATCGTAAGCACCATCAGTGATATACAACACATGAGGTTATCGTAAGCACCATCAGTGATATACAGAACATGAGGTTATCGTAAGCACCATCAGTGATATACAACACATGAGGTTATCGTAAGCACCATCAGTGATATACAGAACATGAGGTTATCGTAAGCACCATCAGTGATATACAACACATGAGGTTATCGTAAGCGACAAGTAACATGAGATGCGCCTGTTCCATTGTTGGTGACTGTTCTCCGTCATTCCTGTAGTAAAACTGCTGGCAGTTGAAACATAAGGCACAGCCTATCACAGCCAGTGAGGTGGGAGGAGAAGCGGCAGTACATATTCCTAGCGTTCGTGGCTGAAGTGAATTACGCCGCTTTAAATTCGGAACTGAAGTTTGCGACATGAGGTGGAATGCGGGAGATTGTTCAGTGTACGGAAGCTGAGGACAGACGACCTCACACTTTTATTCTCCGTCCCGCGTAGTAGGGAAAATATTAGAAATCCACCAGCGGTAAAAGTTCATATAACCACATTTCAGCTGAAAATTGTAGTGTAGATACAGTATATTTAGATAGTACCGTACCTTGCCTGCCATATTCGTGTGTTATCTTTCGTGTGCATGTATTAGAGCTTAGTACTAATAATAATTTGTCTAAGCATTTAGCTTCGTTGGTAATCTTTGAGTACAATAGTTCTTGCAAATTTTATTTCTGTTCGTGCTTAGTAGTGGCATACGGTACCGGTATTGTAATTAGGATACGTCTGAACGTAGTTTAAAAAGTTACTGTAGTGTACTGTACAGTAGTATATGAGTAATATCCTATTAGAATTTAGTGTGCTTATTATATTATTGTAAACTATTTGTGTAGTACCTGTGTAGAAACTCTTACTAAAATTCTGTTGTTGTAATTAGGATAGGCTTAATTGCAATTCGGAATTGTGTAGTTCTTGTGTATTCCTTTCGGTATTCAGTAATTAACAGCAGTTTTTATCGTGTTAGGGGCTGTAGGATAAAGAATAGAGTAGTATTGTAGTGTAGTCCTATATTAATTACCTTATATCGTGTGATCTTTGAGTACTATCCCGGAAAATATATCCCTCTGTTCATTTATTTTTTGCAAATAAGTTATTTTATTTTTCCTTTTTTCATTCTTTCCGTAAAGAATGGCTAAGGAACGCGAGTGTACGAACTGTGGATGTGGCGACGCATTGAGGGATATGAGGGAGAAGTTGGAGAGTTAGGGGTAATTAGGATTCTCACAGAAGACAGGAAGGATGATAGGACTCCCTCAAACAATGTACAGGTTACAGTAAGTGTACGGGACGGAGGGGAAGGAAAGGGAGGAGTTGTAGAAGACAGGTGATGTAATGTTCTAAGGGGAAGGAGATTGCAGGCTAAGGGCTCTATTCAGGATCAGAATTCATGGCAGGTGTCTGTGCGAAATTGGTACGAGTCACTCCAGGTAGAATAACAGAGGGAAGACGAGGAACAGGGAACTGTTACTGAGATGTGTGGAAGTAGGAGGAAGATAAAAGGTAGGAAAGGGAAATGTAGAGTAGAGAATAGGAAAAGACAGGTGGAACAAGGTCATGGGAAGGAGAAAAGTGAGGAGGAAGTAGCTTCTTCAGTTATCAGGAAAGATAGGGCTGACCAGGAGGGGAGGGGATCAGATGAGGTGGGTAGGGTTGAGGCTCTGGTCATGGGGGATTCCATCGTTAGACACGTGGGGAAAGTGTGTGGAGGAAAGGGAACCAGGGTAGAGTGTTATCCAGGAATTAGGTTGAGGCAGATGTTGAGGAGAGTAGAAGAGAGGGAGGATGGGAAGGAGAAGGTGGTAGTGTTTCACGTTGGTACCAACAACGTAAGGCAAGCTGATATAAGTACCAACATAGTTGGAGATGTGTGGGATCTGGTAAATGCAGCACAGGTGAAATTTAAGAAAGCGGAGATTGTTATCAGTGGAATATTGTGTAGGAAGGATGCTGACTGGAGGGTGATGGGGAATTTAAATGAGACTATGGAGTGGTATGTGGGAAACTAACAGTGGTGGTTTCCCGTTGCCTTCCACTGACCCACCATTCCTGTCTACTCACCGACCCAGTGTGGATCACTTCGTGCGCAACTGGCTGGTGACACAATCCTGTTCTTTTTACGATGAGGGCATGGAAAAGCTGCCCGTACGCTGGGACAAATGCATTTCTAAAGCAGAAAACTATGTGGAAAAATAAATTGTAATTGCCTTGTGTTTTTCAATAAATGAATTTTATAAAAAATCAAATCCCGTTTATATTTGATGCGCATCGAATTACTTTACACTAATTAGATTAATAATAATACAAGAATGATGAGATTAAATTAAGATGAAATAAATTAGATATAATAAAGGGAAAAATCTTGAACTACGTGTAAAAAAGAGGTGGTACATACAATTTAATAACATTTGAAGAAAAAACGGTTACGAACTTTTAAACTAATCTTGTACCAGGGCATCCAAGACAATAGACTACAGTTTACAGATGATCCTTGCTGGTCAATAAAATGTCTCCAAAGTGCAAAGAGCGCTTAACCCTCAGATACTTTCCGGAAGGAGGTTCTACTCACGGCAGGCAATTACTGTGAATGATTTATCTGTGGGTAGGTAAATAGATCTGGTGTTAAGACTGTGATAAGACGAGAGGTATTTGAAATATGAAGCAGGTAAAATGGCTGTGAAGAATGCAGGATTTTAAGAAGATGGCAGAGAATATTCACAGTGCGACGGATTGCTAGTCAGGGCCGAGACAGGTGTTTATATGAAGGAGTTAGATGGTCATAGTACCGAGGGTCACAGACGTAACTCACAAATGCATTTTGATCACGTTGTAATCTGCTCAATAACTTGCACCCAGCGTCTCTATAAATCGCGTCACAATAGTCGAAATGAAGGAAAACCTGAGCATCTACCAGGTATTTTTAAGTTTTTCAAGAAATAAATATTTATACCCGTGCAAATGTGCAGAAAAATTTTCTTGGTGATGTTCGTAGTATGCGTTTTTCATGACATGTCATCATCGAAAGTAAAGCATAGGACTTTTAATGATGACATGAATGGTATGTCAGTATCACATAACATTATAGATGCAATCTGGTCGATTGACCTTCGCGAGTATTTTCGGATATCCAAGGATGATGGTTTGAGTTTTTGCTGGGTTTAACGTAAGACCACATCTCAAAAACCAAGAAGGAAACGATGTTAGGTCGTGATTGATTTCGTATTTAACAAAAGTATTAAGTATGGAGATGTGTGGAGGTACATTTGCACATCATCAGCGTAAATATGGTATCTGCAGTGCGTTAGATTTTGCGAGACATCATTAATGTACATATGAAAAATAAAGGGCCCTAACACCGACCCTTGGGGCATACCGCACTGCGTGAACCACCAAGATGATTTGTTCACCGTATCTGTAACACATGCAGGTAGGAATGCAAACAAAGGAGGGTACAGTCCGAGAAATGGAGGGAATACAATTTAGAGAGCAAACTGCCAGTGTCAACCGTCAAAAGTTATGGTCAATTCTAGAAGTATTAAAACTATCACTTCCTTGTTATCTATTGCTTCTCGAATGTATCCTATGACCTTCAGTAGTGCCATTGTAGTGTAGTACTGTGAGGATGAAGAAAACCAGATTGTAGTGAGTCAAATAAATTGCAAGTCGTGATGTGGTCTGTTATTTGTCTCTGAGCGATGAAGCTAAGAAGAACATTGCAAGGGATGACGTTCTGATAGCTGTGGCGTGAGCAACACATTCCCTTCCTCTTAAGACGTCTCGGTATGTTATTGCGTGAAGATCCGTCCATCCATCCATCCATCCATCCATCCATCCATCCATCCATCCATCCACTTAGTCAATTCATATCTTGGAAGGCATTTGCCCTGAAGATTCAGAATTCTTCCGTAGCACGACTTGTTTGGTCGCTTGCAGTCGATATAATCAGATTTTCCCTCCAGCGACATAGATGGGACATTAGAGTGAGACTGGTCGCAATCACCGAGCTCGATAGCTGCAGTCGCTTAACTGCGGCCAGTATCCAGTATTCGGGAGATAGTGGGTTCGAACCCCACTGTCGGCTCCTCAGAAAATGGTTTTTGCGTGGTTTCCCATTTTCACACCAGGCAGATGCTGTGGCTGAACCTTAATTAAGGCCACGGCTGCTTCCTTCCCACTCCTAGTCCTTTCCTGTCCCGTCGTCGCCATAACACCTGTCTGCGGCGGTGCGACGTAAAGCCAATAACAAAATAAAATATTTAGGCTATCACGAGTGCTCTCAGGAATTTAGAGTCGCAACTTCATGAACTCTTCTACGTAACTTTCATCGTGGATGTACAATTATTCATCACTGAAAGTAATCAATGAAGAGCAGCTGGTCCAAAATGCTTTATTTGTTCCACTCTGAGATCATCCAAACCTTTCTCGATTTCAGACCGTCAAGTGTTTTTTTTTGCTAGTGGCTTTACGTCGCACCGACACAGATAGGTCTTATGGCGACGGTGGGATAGGAAAGGCCTAGTAGGTGGAAGGAAGCGGCCGTGGCCTTAATTAAGGTACATGCCCAGCATTTTCCTTGTGTGGAAATGGGAAACCACGGAAAACCATCTTCAGGGCTGCCGACAGTGGGATTCGAACACACTATATCCCAGATGCAAGATCACAGCCGCGCGCCCCTAACCGCACGGCCAACTCGCGCGGTTGTCAATTGCTTTTAGAAGTTCTTTCAACTTCTTAAATAAATCAGTCTCTTTCTATACGCACCGTTATTTTTTCCCCCATTTTACTTTAGATTTTGAAGTCTTTCCATTTAAGGTCAAGTGGTGTTATTTGAGTCAAGTTGAGGGACGGACTAGTTGGATCTCCACTGAGGTTTATTAAAAAGACGCCACGCTTGTCGAATATTCTGTTTCACACCGACATTAACGACACGATGTCACCAGTGCTTGTCTAGTTTCGTTGGAGGATAGTTACGATGATTGTCGAAAGGATCAAAAAGACCCGGGATATATTCTGTTCTACAACCTCTTGTCATTTTCTTCACTATGGAAAGAAAGGTTTAATAATTCCCTGGTTGTTACCTTAGGCCACTTTCTTTTCTTGGTGTTGAACCTACGTTGGCGGTGCTGCGAACGGGGAATCTGGTGCACTTTTCGGCTAGTTCGTTGTTAACAAACTGGCCGCTATAGAGAAACTGAAGTGATAGATGGGTTCAGTGATCATAAAGAATTTTTTCGTAGTAAATAAAATGAAATGGTGTATGGATTTAGTGCCGAGAATGTCCGAGGACATGTTCGGCTCGCCAGGTGGAAGTCTTCTGATTTGACGTCCATAGGCGACCTGCACGTCGTGATGAGGATGAAATGGTGATGGATACAACACATACACCCAGCCCCTGTGCCAGCGGAATTAACCAATGATGGTTAAAATTTCCGACCCTACCGTATATCAAACCCGGGACCGCTGTGACCAAACGCCAGCATGCTAACCATTTAGCCATGGAGCCGGGCGGATGATATTATACTGTACAGAGTAGTACATTAGTTGTAGTGAGATGGACAGCAGACAGTGGAGTGAGTTTCAGCAAGAGTTGTAATTATTGGGGTGAAACGTAAGTGTGTCTGTGTCTGCTACGTCATAAGCCCAGAGGTTGGTTGGATCCTCAAATAGCATCACCAAAGGCTATGCAGTTATAGGGAAACCAATGGCAGTGCCAAAATGAGGCGTACTAGGCAAGATGAGGTGTGAGGTAGTTTGCCATTGCTTTCCTCACCGGGCCAGACAGTGCTATTGTAGCACAACTAACCCTATGAGCAACACCTTTCATGACACTCAGACACACTGTTTGTGCTCTGAATGTCATTAATCAGCACCACCCATACCCCAGCAGCTTCCATATTGTCACAGCCATGGATGAGAGTGGGACCTCAGTGGAAGCTACACTTTACTCTGGCCTGTGCCAAGAGATGGATGCCAAAGTACTGTATCCATCAAGAAATGACAGCAGGCAGGAAACGTAAATACCTAGGTATAAATGTACGGAACGATCTTCGCATGAACGAGGATGTGAGTAAAGGTGATGTAAAGGAGAGGGCGTATAAGTCACTGGGAAGACCGCAATTATAGTGTGGACCGAGACCAGGACTACTTCATACGAGAACTGGAGAAGATCCGAAGAAAAAGCAGCACGCTTTGTTCTGGGTGATTTCGCACGAAGGAGTGTATCCTTTATGCCTTTCAACGTTGAGAATGTACTAACTACCACCACATTTCTCAACTCTTATCTTCAAATCGTTTGAAACATCTAGTCATGGTCATCCTCTACTTCTCTTATCCTCCATTCGCCTCGTATGATCCCACCAGCATTTCTTAACCTGGGAGTGGTGGCGCGGGGTATTTTGTGACCTGCAGCTAATTCATTTCCTTAGACTGCGCTTATTTTTTTAAAGTTACAGACCTTGGCTGCCACATGTCTGTCTGTTAGGTCATCAGCCCAGAGGCTGGTTGGATCCTCAAATAGCACCACCAAAGTTTATGCGGTTATAAAGAAACCGCAAAAACCAATGGCAGTGCCAAAATGAGGCGTACTAGGCAAGACGAGGAGTGAGGTAGTTTGCCATTGCTTTCCTCACTGGGTCAGAAAGTGCTATTGCAGCACGACTGACCCTATGAGCAACACCTTTCATAACACTCAGATGCACTAGTCGTGCTCCGAATGTCATTACTCAGCACTACCCATACCTCAGCAGCTTCCATATTGTCACAGCCATGGATGAGACTGGGACTTCGGTGGAAGCTACACTTTACTCTGGCCTGTGCCAAGGGATGGATACAAAAGTACTGTATCCATCAAGAAATGGTAGGACTGCCACATACCTCTCCCCAAATTCATTGCCTTTTGTGTGAGGTCAGTGGCATTGTAGTGAAGGGTATTCATTGATGATGATGATGATGATAATGATGATGATGATGATGATGCTTGTTGTTTAAAGGGGCCTAACAACGAAGGTCATCGGCCCCTGGTATTCATTGTTAAAAAGAGGGATTAGTGTCAAGGGGTGTAATAACGTCACACGTTAGACGCCCCGCCACCAGTTCCGTTCGTCGGAAGTACAACAGGAACAATGTCGAGTGTACCTATGAGTTACTTGTGCAGGAACTCATTCAGTCAATTCCTTATCTCTGAAATGAGTTATGCCCCGAATGATAATATGTTGCAACTCACTGTAAACTGCACGAATCTTGAAACTGAAAGAGTCGGGGGAAATTATACTCACAAACAAATTGTCACGATTTGATGGATTGTCATTGTTACCGTGGTTTGGTGGATTAGCAGAGGTGAAAGAAGGTGCTGGGATGAATAGGTCTCAATATACGAAATTAAAGTTAATTTAAAATTTCACCAAGGTTATATTTTCTTTTCGAGATCAGGAAATAACAAGTACAACAGGAACTTAGTTCAGTAGCAACAAGGTAAGAATACACAATTACAGTTTATTAATGTATTTTGGGCTTCGCGTTCCAGAAACACAATCCCTGAGCAATGAGCCCAACTTTACTTATACATAAGGTTTAACAAAGGGGCAGAAAACCCCAATCATGCCCAGGAGCACTAGCTCCCTATTACTCAGAAAAGCCTGCTCGAGGCACACAGAAACCAAATTTCAAAAAGAGCAATCCGCTCTCAAAGTTCAAGCCTATCAAAGGCCACACCAAACTCCACCTTCAAGCTGACCTCCAAGCACATGAAAACAGGGGTAAAAATACCCAACCTACTGAGGCCTACTCAATAAGGAAACAGGACAGTTACATGGCCTCCAAAATACCAACTTGAGGGGAGGCGTCCTTGCACTCCTAATACACTTTATTTAAAACCTATTTGGCACTAGGCCGCAAATGCAAGGGCTAATCCCATACTAAAGAGGTGACACGATAGGAAAACTTATTACATTACGAAACGAAGAAAAATGGTTGAGAAAACGTAGTCACCTCAAAAACAAAATGAAAGGGAGCTCGAGAGGGTTAGGCACTCTCTATCCCAATTTGTTGTTTAAAGAGATAGAATTTATACCAAGAGTCTATTACATTTTAGAGGAAAGTTACATGATAAAAGGTATCGAACCTGCCCCGAGAGTTAAACTGCTGAGCTAGCAAGAAAAGAAATTATTAAACGGCCATTACCTTATTGATGAACCGCTGCCCGAAGAAAGAGGCGCTTCCCGCCCCCTGCTACATAATTTACACAATGATAGATGTTACTGAAGTGGCGCACAGACCCGAAAAGCAGGAGTTTATATACCCTCGCGGAACATTCGAGACCTTTCATGAATGATAACACCCGCCCACAAGCATTTTATTGGACGGCCAAAAGATTACAAGTTAAAACTGAAGAAGACATCTAGGATTGGTGGAAAATTAATTACAAAAATTACTCATTGGTCGAATTCAAAACTGGCGGAAAGAGAAGGGTTATACAGCCAACCTAAACAATGACTGAAAGACATTTAACAAAGAACAAATTTATGCATACTAAAATTCTTCAAAAAAAAGTTCTTTCACTTCGCACTAGGGTGCATCGTTGTATTTCTTCAGTAGTGCCATCTAGAAGAGAATGTTCACACTTCTCACTACAGAGAAAACAAAAATAAATCGAAAAAGACACTGTTCAGAACTCTTCAATATTTACAGATAGCGACATCTTCTGATAACCTTTAGAATTAACATGGTTGTTAGAGTTCAGGCTTCCTCCAGTAGAGGAGTTTCAACTGGCGCAAAGCTTGAATTAGCGGCGCGGAGGTGTACCGCCTGGTACAGACCTCCCCAACCCAAAAGTTCCTCCCAGGGGTAACACAGAAGAACATAAACTTTTGTTTTAAAATAAGGTCCAAGTTATGATGTTGATATAGACGTTAATTGCAGAAGTATTTACAACCAATTTTTCTTAAATGATTGGATCCAGTTTCAAAATTCTTTGTAGTTACTTTTGATGTAATGTCTTTATGCTTGTAGAAATTGGATTCAGAAGGAAAAACTTTTAATTCTTGAAAGGGAAGAAAAATTCTCTAAGTCCACCAAATATTGCAGTTGAATCCAAAAATGTAGTAATTGTTGGTATTAGATGTCCATGTAGCTGCTTAAGTACATTCAATTGTTGATTAAGTTTGACGGCCAGACCAGCCGCCGCTGCTTGTGTCCAGAGGAGGCCGCTCGGACCTCTCAAGTACCCTGAGATACCGCTCGCCCGCACTATGAGAGGAGTAGTGGAGTTGAAGCACGCCGCGCCCGCGGCGAACATACAGGTCACGGGCAAGTTGCAGGTTGTGCGCCGCACATCAGCCTTGGCCGGAAGGAGGACTCCGGCTCGCCGTACACTGGTTGGCCTCACTGGAGAGGGGCGGGCCCATACCCCACCTCAGTGGCGGTACGGCGCCGCGCTGCTGCGGGGGCACTGAAACATTAAGATCTCGGCGGCAGAATTTGTTGGACCAGATGACTTTAGGGTACAGTCTTTGTGGTGAGGTTGAGGGGCCAGCGGCGTGGAGGTTTTGTTTTTCATTTCACTTAGCCACGGTTTTATGTGAGCAGGAGACGGGAGCATGGTAATGGCCATGGCAAGGACAGGATGGCAGTTTAACTGGTCGGGGAAGGTGTACAATAAATGCTTAAATACAAAGAACCTGACTCCAAGGGCAGAAGGCCTCAAAATGCAACCAAAAACTAATATAACCTTCCGAATTCTTTCAAAAATGTTAAAGCAAATATAAAATAAGCTACGTTAGCGCGGAAGCTACACAGGTTTCACCTGCGACAGGTGAACCCTAAATATCCTCTCGGTGGCTGGATTGCTTAGCAATAAGGTGACGGGTGTAAGGAAATCGAGAATAATACACGGCCCATGAAATCTGGGGGCAAGCTTGCCCGCGGGAACAAAATTCTTGACCATCACCTGGTCACCTACCTTCAAATTGGTGGGTCTCCGTCCACGATCATATCTTTCCCTAACCTTTTCATGAGACACTTTAAGATTGGCTTTAGCCTTCTTCCAAAGATCTTTAATATTATCTGGATCTATTGTCTCAGGTAGAATGTCACTCAGAGACCAAAGATTGGGAAGCGGCGTGTTGGGAACAAACTTGAACATCAACGAAGCTGGAGTAAATCTATGTGATTCATGAACAGCCGAATTCAGAGCGAAAGCTAACCAATGCAGGGACGTGTCCCACCTAGAATGATCTTCATGATGATAGGCAATCAGCGCGGACCTCAGATTACGATTAACCCGTTCAGCCAGAGATGGTTGAGGATAATAAGCAGAAGTTGTCACATGAGAGATGGACAGATCAAAACAAAATTTACGAAAGAGATTGGATGTGAAAGCCTTAGCATTGTCAGACACAATATATTGACACGAACCAAAAGAAGCAAAGATAGAATTTAAACAAGTAATGGTGGACTGAGCGGTAGCCAGCTTAGTCGGAAATAACCAGGAAAATCTTGTAAAACCATCTACACATACAAGGATGAACTTGTTGGCATTCCCCTTTGACTGGGGGAAGGGTCCTACGTAATCAATATACAGGCGTTCCATTGGGCGCGACGCTTGATGAGAGGCCAAAAGGCCTATCTTGGTAGACATGGTTGGTTTACTAAGCAAACAAGATTTACAAGCCTTTACTAGTTCACGAATTTCACCGTCCATACCCTTCCAGATAAACATTTCACGGATCTTTTCACGGGTTTTAAAGATGCCTAAATGCCCGCCTAATGGGGTCTCATGATAGTACTTGAAAATCATTGGTACAAGAACAGCTGGAACTACAACTTTCATCATCTGATCATGCCTCGAAGGGCAACATAAAACACCATTCCTCAGTACATAACGGACAACATGTTCCCCAGAAGAAAGGGTTTCCATGATCGGAGCCAGCGTTGGATCTTCACGTTGATATTTCTCAATATCCCTAAAGAGCATGGGAGCATCTGTTAAGATGGCATTAACCTCAGATAGCATGGACTCGGGAGGTGATGAACAATCGACCGATTCATGGGTCGCGACGTCATTGGAAAACATACGGCTGAGTCCGTCTGCGACAACACAGTACCTCTGATATGTCTAACGTCAAATTGGAAGGCAGCAATTCGGATGGTCCACCGGGCTATACGGCCAGTACGACGCGGCCTACCTAAGACCCAGCTTAGGGCTTGTTATCAGTCTCCAAGTCGAATTTGACATGTTCCAGATAGAGACGGAACTTTTCTAAGGCAAATAAGACTGCCAAACATTCGAGCTCATAGATGGAATACTTGGCTTCTTGAGCCGATAGAGTCCTAGATGCATAGGCGATGGGTCGCCTCCCTAGTTCAGTCTCTTGAAGAAGGACTGCAGCTACCGCCGACGACGACGCGTCGGTTTGGACGATGAATTTCTTCGAGAAATCTGGCATAGCAAGGACAGGGGCATTACAGAGAGCTAATTTCAGGTCTTCAAAAGCGGCTTGTTGCGAAGGCCCCCACTCGAATTTTATGCCTTTCCTACGCTGAAGGTTCAAGGGCGCCGCTCTATTGGTGAAATTTGGAATAAATTTTCTGAAGAAATTCACCATACCAATGAACCTAGCAATACCTTTGATGTCCTTGGGAGGCTTGAAATCACGGATGGCCTGCGTTCTAGAGTGATCGACTGCAACACCATCGGGCGACACAATATGCCCTAGGAATGACATAGAGGGCTTAGCGAACGCTACCTTGGACAACTTCACAGTTAGCCCCGCCTTACGAAGGCGATTGAGAACTTCCTTTAGATGATCTAGATGTTCTTTAAAAGTCTCCGAAAATACGACGACATCATCAAGATAGTGGTACAAGTACTCAAATTTGATGTCGGAGAAGACCCTATCTAGTAGCCTCGTAAGCACAGCTGCTCCGGTGGGGAGCCCGATAGGCACGCGGTTGTATTCATACAAATTCCAATCCGTGGCAAACGCTGTAAGATGTTTGGATTCTTCAGCCAGAGGAATTTGATTATAGGCCTGATTTAGATCCAAGATGGTAAAGAACTTAGCTTTACGAAACCATGAAAAACAAGAATGAAGGTCAGGAAGGGGCACAGATTGTAACACCACCTTCCGATTGAGAGCCCTATAATCATGACAGGACTGAAGCCACCTTGGGGTTTCGGGACTAGAAATATAGGCGAAGAATACGCCGACTTAGAGGGCCTAATAATACCATCCTTTAACATTTGATCGATGATTTCTTTCAATGCCTTCATTTTAGGTGGAGATAGCCTATAAGGTGGAAAACGGACAGGAATCGAATCCGTGACCTCAATTTTGTATTCGATCAGGTCAGTAACACCAAGAGTATCAGAGAACACCTCTGGAAACGACTGACACAACTTACGAATACTGTCAGCCTGCTCCTCAGGTAGATGTCTAAGATCTAACAACATCTCATCCTGGGTAGGCGAAACAGATGAACATGATACAGAATTACATTTCAATAAGGGGATTTTACAATTAGAAGCAAATTTGAATGTGCATGACTTACTTTGAAGATCGAGCACTAGACCCGTATGGGACATGAAGTCGGCTCCCAATATAATGGGGCAAGATAAGTGCTTTGCCACAAACAATTTAACTTTCCAAGTAAATTTAGAAATACGAATTTTATCTTTTAAGGAACCTAAAATTTCTAATGGAGAAGAATTAGCCGAAACATGTTGAACAGAAGATGAGCAATAGTCAGGAAGTTTACACATAGATTTCAATTTCGAATACCATTCAGCCGAAATAATAGAACAAACACTGCCAGAGTCTAACAGAGCTGTTACAGGTTCATTATTTAATTCAATTTTGAGAAAAGGAACAGGTGCGGGGGTATCCGCCGCAATCCTAAGACATCCCTTAGGGCCTTCAAAAGATAAATTTGAAGCGGGAGTTTTCCCTGCAATTTTGGTGTGTTTACTTAGGGCTGAGCCTCGGGAAGGTGGGTTCGCCGACTCAGCCGAAGCCACTAGTCACTTATTATTGTTGGCATTGGTGGAAGTTGCACCAGAAGTTGAGCAGGAGGGGGTGCTATTAGAATTTGGGCAATTCTTGGCGATATGTGAGAAAGCCCCACATTTGAAACAGCCTTGTGATGAACCTGCTCCATTATTTGTCCTACTAGATTTGACCAATGGACATTTATTGCGAAGATGGTCAGCCGACCCGCAAGCATAACATTACGGGGTGAGACTGGTCGGCGAGGTGGAGGCGGGGATTACTAAAAGAAGGAGGGTGTTCTTTCTCGACACGCAAGGTATCGGCGTATCTAACTCCTTCGGCGGAGACGGCCATAGCCTCTAACTCGGCAAAAGTTTGCGGACGCGACGCAAAACACAAGTATGATCTGTAAGATGGAGAAATGCCTTCCACGATGGCCTGTACAATCTTATCTTCAGGGAAGTGAAGAGCAAACACCCTGGTATAGAATTTAATGTCTTGTATGAAATCAGCAAGTATTTCATCCAGTCTCTGTACTCGGTAATAGTACTTCTGAATCAGAGATGACCTCGCACGAGCAGGGATGAAATTTGAAAGAAGGTGTGCATGAAAATCTTCAATAGATGACTGTTCCGCTATTGCCCTAACAATTTTGTCCGAGAGAACACCAATTGCATAGGGATAAATTATCTGCAAAATTTGACATGGAGAAAGAGAAAAAACAAGAGCATAGTCGTGAAATTCAACTAAAAACCTTAAGAATGAAATAACTTCACTGGTAGAGTTAACCGAAAACTTAGAAATACCTCTGAGCAACATTGCTAATGGATGAGGTAAGCTGCTGAACCCGGGTGACATAGTAGGTAAAGGTTTAAGTGGCAAAGAAGCTAATTCAGAACGTACATTATTCAATGAGGTACGTCGTTCAGATTCATGGTCTAATGGGGCAGAGGTTTGTTGAACTCCTATTGATTTAGTACTTTCTTCCTCGGTGGGAGAACGGTTCTCGCTGACTACGTTTACCGTAGCGGGTTGGTCGGTTTTGGGAGGAACCACCCCAGTTAACAATTGGGTAACCTTACTGGACAATTCAGAAAGATTTTCAAGAACAACGCAAGCTTCCTTCCTCTGAACGTCATTCAACTTCAGAGACAACAGATCGTTAACTCTATTACAAAAATGAAATAACTTGGCTTGCACACGTTTAATTTGATTAGGAGAAGGGTCATTTTCTTCAAAAAAGGTAATCACAGATGCCAGCTCAGTAGTATTATCAGTGATCGTGGAAAGAGAGTCGTCAATTTCTTTCTCTCCCAAAGTGGGGATGGAAATGGGCAAATCAAGGGACTCTCTAAGCTTATTTGTGTCTACCGCAACCGTGCCTCCAGATTGCACATTTCTAATTTCTAATTTCTAATGATGACAAAACAATTTTGAAAAAAAAGGAAAAATCAAAAAATTCCAGCAACTGAGAAAATTGTTAGAGTTCGAAAACAAAGCAATGTTTAGCCGTCAAAAGAGGCTAATTTAAGACCCATTCAACCACGCTCTGCTACCACTTGTTACCGTGGTTTGGTGGATTAGCAGAGGTGAAAGAAGGTGCTGGGATGAATAGGTCTCAATATACGAAATTAAAGTTAATTTAAAATTTCACCAAGGTTATATTTTCTTTTCGAGATCAAGAAATAACAAGTACAACAGGAACTTAGTTCAGTAGCAACAAGGTAAGAATACACAATTACAGTTTATTAATGTATTTTGGGCTTCGCGTTCCAGAAACACAATCCCTGAGCAATGAGCCCAACTTTACTTATACATAAGGTTTAACAAAGGGGCAGAAAACCCCAATCATGCCCAGGAGCACTAGCTCCCTATTACTCAGAAAAGCCTGCTCGAGGCACACAGAAACCAAATTTCAAAAAGAGCAATCCGCTCTCAAAGTTCAAGCCTGTCAAAGGCCACACCAAACTCCACCTTCAAGCTGACCTCCAAGCACATGAAAACAGGGGTAAAAATACCCAACCTACTGAGGCCTACTCAATAAAGAAACAGGACAATTACATGGCCTCCAAAATACCAACTTGAGAGGAGGCGTCCTTGCACTCCTAATACACTTTATTTAAAACCTATTTGGCACTAGGCCGCAAATGCAAGGGCTAATCCCATACTAAAGAGGTGACACGACAGGAAAACTTATTACATTACGAAACGAAGAAAAATGGTTGAGAAAACGTAGTCACCTCAAAAACAAAATGAAAGGGAGCTCGAGAGGGTTAGGCACTCTCTATCCCAATTTGTAGTTTAAAGAGATAGAATTTATACCAAGAGTCTATTACATTTTAGAGTAAAGTTACATGATAAAAGGTATCGAACCTGCCCCGAGAGTTAAACTGCTGAGCTAGCAAGAAAAGAAATTATTAAAAGGCCATTACCTTATTGATGAACTGCTGCCCGAAGAAAGAGGCGCTTCCCGCCCCCTGCTGCATAATTTACACAATGATAGATGTTACTGAAGTGGCGCACAGACCCGAAAAGCAGCAGTTTATATACCCTCGCGGAACATTCGAGACCTTTCATGAATGATAACACCCGCCCACAAGCATTTTATTGGACGGCCAAAACATTACAAGTCAAAGTTCCTCACCATCCAGTTAGCGGAATCTGAGCCTGTCATCTGAATTCAGCAAGATAAAGATTCCTCTGCTTGACAAGTTTTTACTTTTGTAACATTCATATGCTGTGAAGCTAATCAGTATTTGATCAGTATTTTATTTATTTTGATAACATATTATGATATTGAGTTCATAAACCTAATACATATATATGTGATACGTAAAAATAAGTTATTTTTTTAGTACAGGAAATTCAGTCATGGTAGTCAGAAAGTACACCACACCACCCCTCACGTTGCATCAACGAGCTCCACCTGTCCAGGGTTAAAATATGCACCCATGGCTTCGAGATCAGTGAATAAAATAGTTTCAGCGTCAGGAAAGTTGGAGATCTGAGTCATCAAAGAAATTTCATCAGCATAAATTAATTTTCTTGAAGTTGTTTCCGATAAGTCGTGTATGTGTAGATTGGAAAGGAGGGCAGCCAGGACAGATCCTGGAGGTAAACCACCATTTAGTTTAAACACTCTACTTCTATTATTATCGTACTACACATGAAAGTATCTATTGCTTAGCCTATTTTTTAATAAGGTCGTAAGTTTACGGCATGGAATACCATTTACAAATTTCAAAAGTAGTTCCTCGCGCCAAACAGTATCATAGGCAGCTGACAACTAAGTTCTTCTCCGATGTGAGAATGCCTGCTCGTCACAGCTCCAAAATCCTGCTTGTTTTAAAACTGCTGTTGTTCGCTCGAGAAGTATGAGAAGTGCTATCGGACAATAGTTTTCAATTTTTTTGCGATCTTTATTTGGTTTTAGTAAGGCTAATACTTTTGTTTTCTTCATCAGAGGTGGGATGTTACCGGTTTGCGGAATGTTTGAAAGGAGGCTGGTTAACAATTTTAGTGTAGCTTGTCCACAGTGAGCCAGAAATTCAGGGTAGATTCCATCAATTCCATCTGATTTTCCAAATGTCATCATTTTGATTGCCTCTTTATCTTCCTTTTCAAGGAATGGAGTGAATACTGTGGGTCTGCTCTTTCCTTGGCATTCAGCTGTGGTTTAATATCCTTGCTGGTTTGCTTGTCTTCTATGCTAGATGTTTACCGAAATCATTCAAGTTGAATGCAGTTTTTTTATCTTTTAGTTGCAGGGTTTGATTAAGCTAATTTCCTAATGAGAGACCCGACATTCCTGCTAGAGCGGGTGACATCTCGGGATTTTACTGTCATGTGCGATCTTACTTCGAATATCATCCACAGATTGGAGGAAACCTGTTGCATTTTCGGAAGTACTACGACGTTCTTCACATTCTCCTAGTAGCTCTTCACTCTCTGTACTCCAGCCAGATATGTACTCATTCTCTAGGGAAGCGCCTTTGATATCCCCAACAAATCTGCTGTAGCTGTTATACGTTGGTTTAATCCATCTGATATTGGAGTCTGATTGCTTTACAAATTCGGTTCAATTAGATTTGTTGAAGTTCCATCTCGGTTTAGGATGTGATCGTATAACAGGAATAGACATCCCCACCTCCAAGATAACAGGTCTGTGCTGACATTGAGCACTGTGCGTCACACTTCACTGAGTGTATGAAGTTGAGTTGTGAAACACAAATCTGGAGTATAGCTGGCTGAGTAAAAAATAGTCAGGTCTTTAGCATCATAAATTAATTCCTTGTTTTCGATTTCTATCCAGTCCTCAAAAGCTTCACCGTCGAGATCATTCTTGTTATACCCCCAAAGGTGCTGATGACTTTTGAAATCACCGAGGAATATAGTTGGATATTGCTGGGGTGCGAAAGGTGGGTCAAGCCAAGTATTCTCAGAAACCTTCTATACATTAACTATTGTCAAGTTTTCATTTGTAATTGTAGTAGTTAGCATGTCATTTTCAGAGTTTACCGACAGCAGTTAATGATTTCTCATGTGATTTTTGACGTAGCTTGCAAGGCCATAATTTTCATGGTAATTAGAGGCTATCATCTACTCTGTAATTGTAGTTCATCTGCTGTGTGTGTCTGTTTCTTGGAGTACGATGAAATCAACTGCATATTTCTGTGAGAGCTCGACTTATTCAGCTGACAAATGCACGCCTATATGACAGACTTCAGGTTCAGAAACCAAGTACCTACTCCCGTACTGCAGTACAGCAAAGTACTTGGAGTCTGCTCTCGTATGTGCCTGCTAAAATCAAAACTAGAAATCATATTCTACAAAATTTACTGGTACAGCTAATACTCACAGCCTTAGACCTATTATAGTCTGTTGCTGTCCAACCTGGTTCAAAGGTGCTCCCAGTTATAAAATAGATGTGTAACTCAACCAAGCTATGCAAATAATCACGCGATGTATTCGAATTACGAACACACTATGGCTACCTGTTTTCAGCAGTATTCCACCTCCAGCCATAGGAAGATCAAAAGTACTTCTTGAAATCAAGGAAACCACCGTGGCGCACCTTGAAACATCCTCCTGCAATGTTACCAACTCATGGAAAATCAAGTGGAAGCATTCGATATACATCTTGTTGAAGACCCTTCTAAGCGAATACAAGGATTGGACTTCCTAGACGTCAGTGGAGGATCATCAACCGGATCCGAAACGGACAAGGCAGATTTGGATATCTCCTGCACAAATGGGGATGGGCTACCTTTGCAAATTGTGACTGTGGTGCCTCCTTGCAGACTGTCCACTACATTGTAACTGAATACCCCTTCGTGCTTTTAGGGGACCGATACATCAGTTGAAGCAATAGAATGGGTCAGAGAACTAGACCTAGAATTGTAAGATTGTACGAGCTTGTAACTGTGCACACTTGTCCAAAAACTTTGTATATATGTATATAACTTTGATTGATCACACAATAAATAAATAAATAAATAAATAAATAAATAAATAAATAAATAAATAAATAAATAAATAAATAAATAAATAAATAAATAAATAAATAAATAAATAAATAAATAAATAAATAAATAAATAAATAAATAAATAAATAAATACACCACCGAAGCCATTTTATGCGTACAGCTTCATCGATCGAGTTCATTCCTAACTTATCCTTTATCTTTCCATTCCGAGTACCCTCCTGCCATTTTCCCCAGCTGTTTGTACCAGCAATCATTCTTGCTACTTTCTTACTTTTAATGTATGAATAAGATATCCTGAGTCCACCCAGCTTTCACTCCCGTAAAGCAAAGTTGGTCTGAAAACAGAGCGATGTAAAGATAGCTTCGTCTCGGAGCTCACTGCATTAGCTTTACTGCACCTTGATTCAATCTCACTTACCATACCACCATCCTGGAAGAACACACATATACCTGTTCCAGAGTCTGACATTCACTTCTCTATTGACATCAGTTTAGTTTTGGACAGGATACCATACTCATCGCACCCATTTTCAAGTTCCGTGATATTAGATTGCAGGCTTTCGGCACAATCTGCCATTAATACCAAGTCGTCCGCATAAGCCAATCTGTTTACTACACTTCAGCCTAACTAAATCCCTCCGTGCTAGTTGATACCTTTCAGTAGATGATCGATGCAAAATATGAACAGCAAAGGTGAGATATTGAAACCGTGTCTAACCCGTTAAGTCCCTTGGAACCAAGAATTTGTTCTACCATCAATTCTCATTGCAGCGCAATTGTCTACATACAAATCTGTGACTGATTTCAATAATCTACACTTAATCCTATAGTCCCCCACTATGGCGAACATATTCTCCCTCGGTATCTTCTATAGATCTAGGAAATATAACTGTCTATTCCTCTCCTGGCATTTGTCAATTATCTCGCGCATACTAAAAATCTGGTCCTGACAGCTCCTCTGTGACCTGAAACCACACTGTTTTTCATCCAACTTTCTATCAACTACTGATCGCACTCTCCCTTCCAAAATGCCAGCGAACAAATTGCCTGATATACTGATCAATATGATACCTCCATAGTTGTTGCAATCCTTCCTGTTCCCCTGCTTATAGAAAGGCGCAATAATTCTTATAGTAAAACGTCTGCGAGCGCAGAAGCACCCATTAACATACACTGGGCTCCCTCAACGATGCAATGCTCGGTGGTAAACTTTAGCGTTAGGATATGCCGTTGTTACAACAGTCAATTTAGTGCGGCATCTACTTCACGTCTTCCTGTACATCCAAATAATTAGCAGCACAGCAGCTCGTTAGTGGAGAGAGTTCAGCAGAGAAATAAGAATTCCAAAGATAAATGAAGAGAGTCTATCGATTAATCTTTTAAGTGCCGAGTTACCAATTTACCGTTTGATACTTCAGTACTGAGATTTTTCATTCGGATGTGAAAATATATTTTAAATCCCGTAACTTCTACGGCCGTGAGGAAATTAATTGGGACAAGACGAATTGCTCAGTGTTTGTTGCTATAACAGTTCTAAGTGATGTGCCTTAATGAGAAGCTGAACGTCTCGTGGTTCCTCGTCGTGCGTTTAATAACAAGGGTCCTTTTTCGAGCAGTCGATTCCCGGCCGGGTCAGGGATTTTAACCTTCATTGGTTAATTCCAATGGCCCGGGGGCTGGGTGTTTATGCTGTCCTCAACATCCCTGCAACTCACACACCACACATAACACTATCCTCCACCACAATAACACGCAGTTACCTACACAGGGCAGATGCCGCTCACCTTCATCGGAGGGTCTGCCTTACAAGGGCTGTACTCGGCTAGAAATAGCCACTCGAAATTATTATTGTTATTTCGATCAGTCCATTTTACCAAGACATTTCTTGACAAATTCTCGATTGGATTTAACTCTGAAGGACGTTAATGTAATAAGCCTGTAAAGTATAAACAAGGATCGAAGTAACAAAACTACTTGTTAACATTAAACTAAAATACGTGCATTGTGAATTATCTCTGTATCAAAGAGGTAGCGACACTTCCTTCTTGCCATCTTGCTCTAAGAAATGGGTTCTCTCGATTTTTACTTGTGTCTTGCACTCGAACTGAAGGAAATTATATTTCTTTGCTATTTAGTGCCAAAAATAACAACTAACCGCTAAATATTGCAATGTTATCACATAGAACACATTCATGGCTTCAATATAACTGAGAAACTCATTTTCAAAAGGAAATGGTGATCTGCTCTTCAATTGCAATCGCGTAGGCTGAGTGTACTCAGCCCCCTCACCTGGTCGGGGTCTCCGAGACCCCACCAGCATGAGGTACGAGCACGTGTGGTGTCTTATCTACTTTTTGCGGTTAGTGCCTCGAGGTTTCTACTGTTATTGACTAAATATGGGAGAACAATCAGAATAAAAGACGCACATTAATTTCATGTATATAATTAACGAAGCCAGAGTTCTTTGCGCGGTATTGCTTCTTACTCGTCACGTAGCCGAGGATTCTCACTGAGGTTGCGCGGTTTGAATCCCGGTCGATGTTGGGTTGGAATTTTCACCGCAAAACTCAGGAAGACCATCTGTCCTTGAACTGGAAGTGATACAGAGCCTGACATTGCTCCTCACTTTTATCTATGCTATCCTATCTCCCTTGTTATCTTCCGACCCCTAAGGTCTATCTTTTCCCGATACCTTCATTGTTGGAAGTGTCGAACCTTTTTCCTCAGATTAGTGTTGTTCTTCTTGTTAAAACAATAACCACCACCACCTGAACTTGAGAAACAACTGCGATAAGCTGTATTACTCTGATATTCAGAGAATGATTCCTAATGATGTCATGTTAGAGACACACACGTACAGACTGGCGTGCCTTTCAGCGGTCAGTCTGCAAGCCTCGTTTAGGGTCCTTATCATTTACACTGACTCGTCCAGTGTCAATGGAAAACGAAAGTTTATAGCAGACTCAGTGCTAACAAACATCGTACTAGACACACAACGCTGCTGGCACGTGAGGAGCTGCTCTGACGCTGCATACACATTACAAAAACGAAATTGAAAATATCTTGAGAAACACCTGACGACAGTCGCTGAGTGCCATTAGTCGACTGAATAGCATCAAAATGGTAACGATCGCCGTCACCATCGACATCTATGGCGTATTTTCACAAGACTGGCCGTTGCGATGAACACATTAACCCAGAATTTCTGCAACTGCATTCGCCGGCACAATGATTTTTGGGGGTGAAATGTAACACAGCAGGCTTCATTTCTGCGCTTAGAAAGACAGTTAAAATACCACATATGAAAGGAAAAGAAGGTGTTGAAATGTAGACAACACAGACCTACTGTCGGCGCAGGAAATGTGTGCGGTCGAGTTTAAACGCCAGTCCATCAATCTAAATCTCGTTTTATTCTGCGTTCTTTGTGGTGTCGCGGTTAGTGTGATTAACTGCCACTCCCGCAGGCCTCGTTCCATTCCCGCCTCTGCCATGAAATTTGAAAAGTGGTACGAGGGCTGGAACGGGGTCCACTCAGCCTCTGGAGGTCAACTGAGTAGAGGGGGGTTCGATTCCATCAGTCTTCCTCGAATTGTTTTTCCGTGGTTTCCTACTTCTCCTCCAGCCAAATGCCGGGATGGTACCTAACTTAAGGCCACGGCCGCTTCCTTCCCTCTTCTTTGTCTATCCCTTTCAATCTTCCCATCCCCCCACAAGGCCCCTGTTCAGCATAGCAGGTGAGGCCGCCTGGGCGAGTTACTGGTCATTCTCCCCAGTTGTATCCCTCGACCCAAAGTCTCACGCTCCAGGACACTGCCCTTGAGGTGGCAATGTTCTAGGCCATTAGGGCTGCTTATGTTGATGTTTTATAAGCAGGGCTGGACGAGGATAGAATGGTTAGAGGTTTGAATCCGCTTGACTGGGCAGCAGCCTGTGAGTGCAGTAAGTGTTCGAATAGATGGCCTTCTGCAGTAATGTACGTTTCAGCACGCCGTTGAACTGCCATTCGGGTTCTTTGTAGCATTGTAAGTGTTATGGATTTACAGGCTTCCGTAATAAGGTTTCGAAGGGTTTCAGGATTTTCTGGCTGCTGAGCGTACACTAGATCCCTCAAATAGCCCCAGTGGCGATCTAGCAGGCCAGGAGACAGGTCCTCCTCTTACTATCCATCGACTGGGATGTGTAGCATTCAGGTAGTTGTGAACATCTGCTGACATGTGAGGGGGAGCTCCGTCGTGTTGATACCACATGGTTACACGTTCACCCAGGGGCACAACCTTTAGCAACAATGGTAGTTGATCTTGAAGAAATTGTAGGTACCGGGCTCCTGTCAAATGATCATCAAAGAAATATGGTCCAATTAGGTGATCACCCAGTATACCTCACCAGACATTTACTCCCCATCGTGCCTGAAATGCTGACTGCCTTACCCAGTGGGGATTTTCAATACTCCAGAAGTCCATATTGTGACGATTCACAGACTCATTATTATGAAATCGTGCCTCGTCCGAAAATAGAATGTGAGATACAAACGCTGGATCATTTGCGTCAGTGTCCACAAACCTCGTCCGTGGAGTTCTTGATGTAGTTGCAGGTGATACGGACGGAAAAAACTGGAATGCAATATCCTTACAACAGAAGTTGGCCTGTTGTGGCACTGCCTGGGTACTCGTGTGAGGATACTCCCGGAAAGTGTCCAAAACCATCTCGACAGTTTTACCGGACGTAACTGGCGCCTCTCTCACAGGACCTGTTCGGGAAAGTGACGAAGTTATACGCAAACGTTGCTCCACCCTCTTAAACGTATTTGCTTTTGGTTGTTTTCTGTGCAGTAATATTTCCTGGTACAGGCGCTGTGCTTCCTGTGCGTTCTGTCCTGCTTCACTGTAAATGAGGAGCATGTCAACATACTGAACCCATGATTCTGCCTTGCAGAAATTTCAACTACAAGATGGAGTGCAACCATATCTTTATTGGAAGCTCATCTCGCGTTCTGTGGCGTGGCAACTCACGGCGGGAGGCGAGCCACCAAAGATCGAACGAGGTCGGAAGATTTCGGAAGACCTCGGGTAATTAATAACGAAATTCTGTATAATAACCCTCATTGCGAGAGATTTCGGCACTGTCATTAACAAACAAATAAGTAATCAAAAAATTAGAGAAATATTTGATGAAGCCGAAGTCCACAGGCTTGGAGAGATGGCAGCACCTATCTTGGCCGAGAGGAACACACGTGTCTAGGACATGCAGTCAAAATACGCGGGAATCCTTGTGCACGAAATTAATTAATTAATTAATTAATTACGCCCGTAAAAGACACAGGAAAAATTAGCAAACAACACCATCATGACTGGAAAAAATAGGTGGAATCTCTGAGGTGAGTCTCGAAGTAATCAGTCCAGTGGTCATGACCTGGAATGATTGCACTACAGTAGATAACGCCAAGCAGAGCGTCCCTTCTAGATTCATAAATGCCCACTCCTCAGGCAAGAGCGCCTGTCATTATTCAATTGTCCGAGAGGGTGAATCTGCGTCAGGCGACATTAAGAAGAAGGCTTAAAGTGGGCGAAATAGAGTTGTAGAATCTCAAAAGTCAGTTGGCTTGAGGCAGGAATGTATTATAAAGTGGTAAATGGTGAAAGGAGTGATATCCACCCCGGTCGGGGAAGAAAATCATAAGTTAAATAATAGTAGTATTCCTGAACTTCTGCAGGGGGAGACGGTAGAGTCATAGTTAGGTCTTGTGAATTACTGCGGACGGTGTTATTCTGGTAATCGGTAAGGGAGGATTGTGGTAGTCTGGCGGAGATGAGCTTTTGTCTCACGGTCATTCAGGCCTGTAAAACACCTGGATAGGAAGGAGTTGCAGGTCTCCGAAAACTATATTAGTTGAGTTCACGGCGTGAAGCGGGGTGGTTTAACTGTTATATCAATACAGAATAAAATTTATTTTCACATAAAAAAATAATGTGTGTTGCTTCAAGCCGAGTGCACAATCAGTGTATTTATAAGGTAGTGTTTAAACGAAGAATGCGTCCTGCAATTATGAGAGGCTGGCATGAATGAAGCCGAGATAACGCCACGCCCACGACGAAATTACAGGTCTGTCTAATTTAACTATCATGTTTTGTAGTTAGGAATGTAAATGCTTGTCCCTTTATATTAATTAATGAATCATAACATCGCGTTGTATACGTGGCGTGTGTAAAATTTAAGTGCTGTGACGACGAGGAGATGCCTGTAGTTATTTTAGTGTGGAGGCGAATTATCTATTATTTATGTCAGCGCGCGAGTAAAATGTGTTTACATTTCTTTAAAAAATTAAAAAGTGAAGTGAAATATTTCAATTAAAATCAATTAAATAATGTTAGGACTGGTAAAAGTTACAATGATGATCACGATAAAATAACCGTTGTGAATGTGATACAGTCAAATAACGATTTATCCAATAATAATAATAATAATAATAATAATAATAATAATAATAATAATAATAATCACGTCAGGATAAAATTTGAGATGATGGTAATTGTGCGTTCAACAGTAATATTAAATGAGATTTGCAATTTTTGTCGAAGTGAAGTATGATGAAGTTGGCGTTTTTTGGGAAACTAAAGTTTTGTGACACCGTGTATTTGTGATTGAAAATTCACGGTATGCTATTTTGCTCCTGAGGTCCGTAAAACTTTCGACAAGTTAATTGTTAGATCATTATAAAGTTGTTTGGTCATCGGATCGGTTGTATTTAAAAAGTTTCAAGCAAGAAGATAATGGATTGTAATGTAAATGAAATAGTATGAGAATAATTAGGAAGATGTTAAAGGCAGAGTGAGCCGGTATTTTATGAGTGATAAGCAGGAAGTCGAGAGTAAGAAGCCCTGTAGTTCCATGGAGAGGATGTATAAGAGGAACGATGTCCTGTAGCAATCCAGAACGATTGATGAATGTAAAGGTTGTCAAATCCAAGTAAGCGCGTTGTAATGCCTATTTTATGTACAAGTTGATGTTCTCCGATGATCACTATTTTATGTAAGACCGTAGGTAACGACAGTTAAGTCTAGGTGACAGTTCTGTTTGATCCCAGCGAAGTGCATTTTTTTGATAGTCGACCACATAACAAAATACATTCTGACACACGCTCAGGATAACACTTAATTATTGTAAACTGAATTCTATTCTGTATCTTAGCGAGACAAAGACTGGAAATGTTGCGGGTGTGAAAAATAAATTTTATTAGAATGAGAGTTTAGCTTGCGTAGATCGATGGGATAGTTCATGGTGATACCTGTTTTGAGTGTTAACATGACAGGTCAGTTGGAGCCTCACAGTCGAGTTATGCCGTGGATATCGTGATGGTAGTGATTATTGTTTTCAGTGATATTACGTAATATCAAGCGAGAGTTGAGCTCATCTTTTTATTTAGCGTTCACTGCGTTGTATTGAGGAATAGATTAAACTATTCATGTTGTTTAATTTCGATTTCACGCTTTATTTTAGGAAATAGACACAGTAATATTTCCAGGTTCGAGTTCATTTTTGTAGCGAATTTCACTTCATGTGTTAGAGTTTCAACGAGGATCAGATTTAAATATCCGGATATTGAATTAAACATTCGATTTCGCGGTATGAATAATGTGTAGATACCATAACGTTGGCTCAACGATAGATTTAGGATGCCGCGTGTATTATATAACTTAAGGGTGAGTAGACATTGTAACGTTGGCTCAACGACAGGATTAGGACGCCGTCTGTACATAGTCAAGTCATGGGTCAGTCATTTTTGCGAATCGACTTGAGCGATGTTAGTGTTTGCAGTAGTGGATACGAATGCTATTTAGGCCATGTTTTGGCATAATTCCTACCAGCCAGAATGTGCTCCCATAGTAGCGTTGCATCGGTAGTGGCATGAGTGTACGGGTTGTTCCACGTGGAAACCTGGCTAATGGAGACTGACCACTACTACTCAGCTGCGTGTGTTCAAGTTCGATGAACTTTTGTTCATATTTATTTTCTTTTTCTTTACTGTAAAATTTATTGTTCGGGTGTCCGGTATATTATGATAATGCCCTGTGTTGACACTTATTTTATTTTTGTAGGATTTCCTACACTTCACAGTTGTAACGTAAGATCTCATCGAATCAAGTGTTGTTGGTTCCTTCTGACCATCTGTTTGTGGGATTCCTCTCATACTTAAGGGTGTCACGAGATGACAATACATGGTGGAATTTTACTGATTGTGGCAATTGCTGTTAACTTGTAACGAACACAATGCTTTCAAGTAATATTTCGCAACCTATCCAAAGCAACTGATAGTCGATTTGGTTCGATTAAGGATACATTCGGAGGATGTTCCAATATGCGATAGGATAGTCGACTGGTGGATAACTTTAATTAAATGTAAATCTGGAATTCTACTTGTTGTTGAAGATCAGATTTTCCATGGATCGTTTGGATTAACTCTCAGTTATCGTTTGGATCAATGGTGCCCGATTTTCAGGTTTTTATTCTCGTTTTCTGGTTTTTTGCTGTCCACGAATTTTACACTACGTTTTCATTCTTTGAAACACAATAATAAACAATTTCAGTAAAATTTTACCACTCACGTTATGCATTGTGACTGCGTTAAAACATGTTCTGAAAATTTTAAGTGACGTTTCTTGCCTATTTAACAAATAAATTATCGTGATTTACTTTGAATAACTATTTTAGGAAAGCCATTTTTGCTCCTCATTTGAAGTAGTTATTCTCTTCTCTGAACCCTGTCGTTTGTTCCATGAAGTGACAGAAAAAACTCTCAACGACCCCAAGATCCAAGAGTGCGATATTGCTTTACTGGAGCAGCCGACCAACGATGGAACGGTAAATTTAAGAGTTCAATACTCATCTGTTGAATACATAGCGAAGAAATGACCAGGACTGCTAGGCTACACCAAGTGTCAGGCCACTACACATTCAACATGCATGCTATTGGTCGGATGTGGCACGAATGGCCTCTTATTTGATCCTAGAAGTTAAAAATGTCAATAAAAATATTTATCGCTCGTGTGATTCGAACCCACGTACCAACGCAACAGTATCAACACGTCTGTGGTTAGTTCACTTCACCACGGTGACTGTTACCTGCAGCTGAGCAGCTACGTCCCACTTCACAAACTCACATACGTTTGTATCAGTATGCCATAGCTTTCGGTGATAATTTCATAACCAATCGAAAAATTGTAGTTGGCACGCACATTTTACATAAGAGTTTGATGTATTGTGTAAATACCTGTCGCGTGCATGTTTTTGCAAAAGTCGTGCAGTGATGACGCAGTAAGTGCTTTAAAGGCGACTATAGCTTGGTGTACGGCAAAGGAAAATCGACCATCACCCCACTGACGTTCTGTGGGATGCCTAACATCATAAAGCGTCAGGCGCGGCTGACTCACCCGGTATACAGAGATATTTTCTTGTCATGTGAGTACCAGAGCAGAGAGCCGACCTTCCGCTGTTCTGTTTCCCATTCTCAGCTTTAGTCAAGTGCCCAGACCTAGACATGATTGGGAAAATACTATTTTTTCTGAAGCCGCTTGACGTACGATGTTCAAATATCATATGATGATTGCTCCTGCATGCCTTACATTTTAATTAAGAAGTGGTCTTAAAACAAGACACCCTTAATGGGTTTTAATTGGCGAGGTGGGGGGATCCTATGCCATAAATATTCATTTCTCCGAAATCGTTTGACACGCGAGGTTAAAATTTCTCGTGATGTTTGCTCCTATACGTTTTAAATAATAACAGGTCTTAAAAGAACACACTCCTAAGGGATTTTGATTTTGGCGGGGTGGGGGGATGTCATAGGTGTCAAACATGATATAATTCAAAATATTTCAAGTACATAAGCATTGGTAGATGTTGAAGTCTGCACAACAGCCAAGGTACTCAACCGAATTTCCGATTTCTCTTCTTTATTACCAAAAATTTTAATTGTTACACTTAGAGGTTTATCTGAAATAATCATAATCTTAGTACACAACTGGTGGAATATTTTTGAGACGGTATACCATTAACGGTATTCTTGCACATATTGAATGTCTAATTTATAACGATTTCAACCTCTCAAATTACTAATCAAATTCCACAAGCTTAATACATATACTAGGCCTAAGTAATAATGAGGTAATTGACGTTTCATCATCATCATCATCATCATCATCATCATCATCTGTTTACCCTCCAGGTTCGATTTTTCCCTCAGACTTAGCGAGGGATCCCACCTCTACCGCCTCAAGGACAGTGTCCTGTAGCTTCAGACTCTTGGTCGGGAGATACAACTGGGGAGTATGACCAGTACCTCGCCCAGGCGGCCTCACCTGCTATGCTGAACAGGGGCCTTGTGGAGGGATGGAAAGATTGGAAGGGATAGGCAAGGAAGAGGGAAGGAAGCGGCCGTGGCCTTAAGTTAGGTACCATCCCGGCATTCACCTGGAGGAGAAGTGGGAAACCACGGAAAACCACTTCCAGGATGGCTGAGGTGGGAATCGAACCCACCTCTACTCAGTTGACCTCCCGAGGCTGAGTGGACCCCGTTCCAGCCCTCGTACCACTTTTCAAATTTCGTGGCAGAGCCGGGAATGGAACCCGGGCCTCTGGGGGTGGCAGCTAATCACGCTAACCACTACACCACAGAGGCGGACAATTGACGTTTCATCTCGATTTTTATTAGAAATCGGTGCTGCCCTCTATAAACATAAAATTCTGTTTTAGATTTTAAATAAACCATAACAATACAATACAACCCAAAGGGGTGAGAAATTATGACAAAAATATGCATTTATATGAAACCATTTGAATTGCGAAGTTCAAATTTCACACGATATCCTAGGTGTTAAATAACGGAAGGTTTCGAACAAGAGAGTTGAATGGAGGTTAACATTCGTTCCTTCCTCGGAAACGGTTTCATATACGAAGACAAACAACGGTTCACCCCTCAAGTGTTCATCCCTCGAAAACCGTTTGACGTACAAAGTTGTAATTTCACGAGAAGGTTCTACTTTTATGTCAAATATCATATACTTCAAAAAAGGGTTTGACGCTCAAAAACAGAATGTCCATTTTTTCGAAACCGTTTCAGGCACGAACTTAAAATTTTACCTTAAGGGTGGTTTTCTATATCCTATATGTTAATAAATATTTTAAAACATTCACCCCCTAAAACAGCATTCATTCCTCTACTATTGTTCGACGTAGAAAATAAATATTTCACAGGCTGGTCGCTTTTATGTTTTAGATACTAAATAACACTTTTAAAACATTCCAATTCATCTGTGGGGTTCCAAAATGACTCTTAGATCAGAAAATAAATAATAGTTCCCAGAAAATCGTTAGACGTACGAATTGAGGTTGTATTGTGCAGTGGACTCTCTGACTAACAACTTAAACTGTAGCGAAGCTCAGGTATTTTGATAGTCTAAGATATAAAGGAGCAACAATCATGTGAGATTTCAACCTCGTATGTCGAAGGGTTTCAGAGAAATGAATATGTTTGTCATCGGACACCCCCCCCCCAAAGTTAACACCGCTTAGGGGTGAATTGTTTGAAGACCACTTCTTCTTTAAAACTAGCTGATGTACCCGTGCTTCGCTACGGAATTCTACATCGTATACAGAATTCTAGGTTAGGTAATGTACACGTTGTGAGCAAGATTTATTAAATTGCATAGCTCTTAACGTTACCCTAGAAACGCGACGGGGAAATAACCAAACGTCTTTTCTCATATGAAGACTGGGTTAGCGCATTTTCAATGCAATGGTAGGCCCGCTTGCCTACTATCAGTCACAATCAAGTTGGGGAATTATAATGGCAGACACTCACGCACCACCTGCCTGTTTACATCCTCTGTCTAGTGTCTAGTGGTTTTCCCAACTGAAATGAACACAGGTCATTACAATGATGTCAGTAGGAATGACGCGAGTAAAATCAATGATTTCACATGAAATACTCGATCAAATGAAAAACCACACATTTTCTCACTTTTAACGAACAGTACTACGCTGCCGAACTAACAGTCCAAAGTTCCAGAGCTGGAATGACCAAGCCGTAGATAGCCGTGATCCGTGAACACTCTTCGTCTTTTTTCGGAGGGGAGGGGTCGAATAGTGGAGAGTCCCAGGGCAAAAACTATGCTCCTTTACTAATCTGTTTCCTAGGAGTACCCGATGAGTCGGAAAATCTCAGTTCACTACACTGGCGACGGAAAAATCTGACTTGGAGGCGAATTTTTCCTCCAAGCCAGAGAAGAAACCTCTTTACTGCTAATTTGGAATAAATTGAATGTAGAATTTAATAAAAGTGAAGAGGAAGAACATCTTCTTAACAAACGACTCTTTTCAGGGTTGAATTTTGAGTTATTTAGTGAATTGTGGAGCTATAATTGTAACTGTAGACCAGGTACTACTACTACTACTACTACTACTACTACTACTACTACTTATGCCTAACATCGGGGTGCAAGAACGGTTAAGAGACAGATTATGTGCTCTGCAGTATATTCCATTTTACTTTATGCTGCACCTATCTGGCACAATGCACTCAGGAGGAAGATTCACCGAAGAGCTATGGAAAGACTACAGAGGAAAATGCTGCTCAGAATTACCTGTGCATATCGAACTGTTTCGACAGCAGCTTTACAAGTTGTAGCTGCCAGTATTCCCATTGACCTCCTCGTTGTAGAGAGAAAACTTTGGCATGAAAGGGGTGCAACTATATCTGCTGAAGAAAAGAAAGCCTCGAGGAACCAACTCTTACTAGACTGGCAAGACCGATGGGATGGCACAACCGATGTTGGCCAATGGACAAAAAAGCTAATACCCGACATAGGAGACTGGCTTAAATGTAGACATCGGCAGGTATATTACTATCTGTCGCAGATCCTGACAGGACATGGAAGATTCGGCGTATACGCCATGAAGATGGGAAAGACGCAGGGAGATGGTTGTCGGTACTGTTCTGAAAGGGATACAGTAGAACACACTTTTTTCTACTGTGCTCGATGGGGAGAAGAACGAAGGAAGGCCTGCCAACAACTTGGCCGACAAATCACGCCAGAGAATCTGGTTCAGATTATGTTAGAGAGCCCGTCTGCCTGGAACACAGTAAAGGCAATGGCGACAAGCATTGTGGGGATGAAGGAGAAAGAAGAGAAAGGAAGAACTTAATAATATACATCACTCCATTCTGATGTCATGCCGACAAGCAGTTCCAGAATGGGCTGAGTGAAGAGGGCAGGGGTTTTTAGTTGGTGGAAATCCAACTCCCACACAGAGTGGTGTCTTTAAAAGATTTTCCCCTGCCATAACAAAAAACTACTACTACTACTACTACTACTACTACCACTACTACTACTAAGTGAGCCTCTACCTTAAGTAAGCCGACTGCTCATTCAAAACAGCGTGTCAGAGTAGGGGTCGAATAGCTGGAATACTATGATGAACCTGTGGGTTACGTACCAGCAGTATCAGAAAATGTACGACGAACCAGAGCAATGTCATGCTAAAGAAGGAAGTTTTCTAACTCTCCAGCTATTTCCTGCCAATATTCAGCCCGCTACGCTGCAGTAATCCCATCTATCGGAGTTGAGTGGCAGCATAAGAGACAAATAACATCACAACAAACAATGGTCAGCATTATGTTTTATTGACCAATGTTATGCGCTTTCGATATTGTAGGCCGTCACATTTAGTTTCCTTCTGACTCTGAAATACCACTCTCTTCATGGTCGGTACGGTAAAACTGAATAAAACATAAATGGTCGGAAAGTGTATTCTCTATAACTTGTGTTATGTAGTACTTCTCGATAGGACCAATAACACAGGTATTTAAAAATTAAATTTTAGGCGCCTTCCCCTAAACTACAATTTCATCCAGGGTGAATACATTTGTTTATAACTTAGACTGTAGTTTCTTATTCCCCGACTCTATTTACCGATTTTCATTACATTCTGTTCAGTTCACCTAGAGCCACCGGCGAGTGCAGACGTACGGAGTGGAGGGTCCCTGGAGTGGGAGAAGGTAGTGTAAGTGCGGAGTGTTGGAAGTCAGCGAGGTGCTTACAGGCAATGATTGGTACAGAGCAGTACAGGGCGAGCATAGGTGGTTGGGAGGGAAGGAAGAAGAAAGAAGAAGTGAAGACAAGAAGATGTAGAATAGAACTGGATAAAATAGGATACTTTATACTTTCTGCAGCGGTGATTTTGATATTGCTTTGGATCGGGGGAGTAGAACTGAACCCAGGTCCGACTTCCAGAGGAAATATGAGCTGGGAGGACATGGAAACAATCAGAAAAATCGTAAAAGAGGTGGTAGCAGAGACATGTCCTTTCGAACAAATCAAGAACATGATCAAGGAACAAACGAGGGAGTTTGAAAAAATGAAGGGGTGGTTTCAGGAAAAGATAGAAGACACAGCTTCACAGGTGAGAAGAAATGGTGAAGAAGTTTCAGCATTAAGAGAGGAGATAGGGAGATTGGAAGAGGAGATATCGAAACTGAAAGCCGACGTAGTTGTTAACACCCGAAGTCGCAGAAATAAATGCTTATTTATATATGGAGTGCAAGAGGGTAAGAAGGAAGATAAGACGAGTATAATTTATAAAGTAGTGGACATAATTCAGGGTAAAATGAAAATAAATTTCAGTGAAGTGGACATTGATGATGTGACAAGAGTGGGAAGATTTAGATGTAATAGGCCTATCAAAGTGCAATTATTTTCTACATTGATGGCTGATACAGTGGTGCGTAATGCAGGTAACGTGCAAGGAGAAAAAATATGGATAAGGAGGGACATGGGAGCTGAAGCGTGGAGGAATGAAAAACCCTTAAAAAACACATGATACGAGCTAGGCAGCAAGGGTTGAATGCAGTCATCAGAGGACAGGAATTAGTGGTGACAGGCAACAGATGGAGGAGAATATGGTCGGTGAATAGACTGATGGACCTAGAACGGAGGATGAAACAAGATGAGGAGGCTAAGAGAAGTGTAGTGAATAACGGGGATGACAAACGAGTGGAAGATAGTAGGCAAGTGAAAGATAACGAGGGTAGAAGTGTAATTATAGGAAGTAGTACTGAAAAGTGTCAAGAGAGACAGTGCGAGGTGCTAAGTGGAAGTATGAACAACGGTAAGGAAAGAGCAGTGGACGGACAATGCAGGAGAGAGGCTGAAGAACAAAGGGGTGATGGGGGAAAGGAGAGTGAGCAACAAGAAGCTGAGAGAGCTGAGTGTAGTGGTGTAGTTAGGCAAGGTCAGGGTATAAAAGTAAGGCCAGAGATAACCCGTGAGTACCTCGTACAGAATATGAGTAGGAGCGCAGGGAGAGATAGAAGCTATACGGACATGATGAGAGCTATGAAAAGTAATGAGGGTTATGTTACAAGAAGTAAAAAACAATAATATAGCGAGTAAGTAAGTAATTAAGTGCGTGGAGGCTGAAATGTTGTGATGGAGAAGTGGTATGTAGTAATGTAACTTGGCTATTTGTAAGTTATGATATGTTATAGGGTTGAAATGTGGTGTTGGAGAAGTGGTGGTAAAAGATGGTGGATGGCAGAAGGTGAGTGTATGAGTGTATGGTAAATAGAGTAAATTATGATATGTTATAGGGTTGAAATGTGGTGTTGGAGAAGTGGTGGTATAAGATGGTGGATGGCAGAAGGTGAGTGTATTTGTAGAAGAAGTAGAGGTGGTATATGAGGTAGGGTTGGTGTGTTATTATTGTATTGGTGTCTGGTATAAATGCTGAGTGATGGCAGACGAGTGTGTGTTAGGGCTGAAATGTGGTGTTGGAAGTAGAGGTGGTATATGTTGAAATGTGGTGTTGGAAATGTATGGAGATGTGGTAATGTAACTTGGCTATTTGTAAATTTTGGTTTGGTAGAAGATGGAGTTTTCAGTAGGTAATTATGACGGGTAATAGGATGAGTATGAGTGTATGGTAAATTGAGTAAGTTATGATATGTTATAGGGTTGAAATGTGGTGTTGGAGAAGTGGTGGTATAGCTGGAAAGAGGTGAGTTTATTATCATTTTGTATTGTATTGGTGTCTGGTATAAATGCTGAGTGATGGCAGACGAGTGTGTGTTAGGGCTGAGATGTGGTGTTGGAAGTAGAGGTGGTATATGTTGAAATGTGGTGTTGGAAAGGTATGGAGATGTAGTAATGTAACTTGGCTATTTGTAAATTTTGGTTTGGTAGAAGATGGAGTTTTCAGTAGGTAATTATGACGGGTAATAGGATGAGTATGAGTGTATATGGTAAATAGAGTAAATTATGATATGTTATAGGGTTGAAATGTGGTGTTGGAGAAGTGGTGGTATAAGATGGTGGATGGCAGAAGGTGAGTGTATTTGTAGAAGAAGTAGAGGTGGTATATGAGGTAGGGTTGGTGTGGTATTGCTGAAATGTGGTGTTGGAGTATTGCTGGCCAAAATTTTTGGAGGCGTGATTGGTATTTGTTATTCATTGCCGAAATTTTTTGGAGATGAGAGGTAATTTTATTATGGAGTGTTATGACGGAATGAAATGAAATGAAGCAATGTTAACGCAGATTGGTAAAAGTTGCGGTATGGTTGATTGGAACGCAATGACGGAATAAGATGGCCGGTTTGGTATGCAATCGTGTAATGTTGCTGTTGTAGCGTATTTTGGAGTAGGTCAGGGAACAATAAAGGTGTTGAAAATGCTGAAGCATGAAGGTTGCATGACGAGTGAGTACGTGTGAGTGATAACAAGCAGAAAGTTGCAACACCAGCAGTGGAATGTAAATATAGACCCGGCTAAGGAGGTCTGGTCTATAACTGTAGCGTTAGGTCTTATTGTTTTATTGTTCATCTGATTTTGTATATGGGGGAGAGGGGTGGCTTAGGTTGGACTACGTTTATTAATTTTATTAGTTATTGATGTTTTAAGTGTGAATTTAGAATTAGACAGGGGAGTAGCTGGACGTGGCATGAAGAGATGGAGGATGACTACCGTGGTGACCTAACTTTTGAGGTCACGCTTCCGGAGTATCTGACAGGCTTCATGGCACGGCCAAGGTGTACAGTAGCAGTATTTAGTATTTATTTATTTATTATTATTATGAACATGTACTCGGGGCTGAACGCCTGTTATGTTCATTAATAAATACAAATACAAATACATTACATTCTGTTATCCCATTTTCTCGTGGCTCGGCGTTGATATGGACTTAGGCACAAAAATAGAAATTCATGAATATCTGTGCCATCATAACCGGTACGGTAACAATGTATGACATAAATGACCGGAATTTTATTCTGTATAACTTTAGTTATGCAATATTTATCGATAGGACCACTTATAAATATTTGAGAGTTAAATTTTAGGTCTTCCTCTAAACTACCATTTAACTCGGCGTGAATAAAATGATTTATAGCCTAGATTGTAATGGCTCATCCCCCGACTTTAAATTCCGATTTTCATTAAATTCTCTTCAGCCGTTTTCTCCTGATGCGTGTAGATACATACAGACGTACAGACAGATAGACAGAAATTACGGAAAAGTAAAGTGCGCATTTCCTTGTTGCTGTGGACATGACCGGTACAGAAATACCATTCATTTCCAATTGTGAGCAATACACAGACAAAACTCTTTATATATATATACATTGAGGAGTAACCACCATGTGAAAATTCAACCTCGTGTGTCAAGCGATTGCAGAGGAATGGATATTTTTGTCATCGGGCCTCACATCCACCCCATTTAAAACCCCTTACGTGTGTATTGTTTTAAGACCACTTGTCATTTAAAATCTAAGACATGTAGGACAACCATCACGTGAAATTTCAAGCTCGTATGTCAAACAGTTTGAGAGAAATGAATATTCATGTCGTCAGCTACTCCCCTCCAGTCAAACCCCCTTAGGGTTGTATTGTTCTGTGTTTCTTTATTTCTAAAGGAGATTACAAATATCAATTTTCACGTCTGAGATATAAGTAGCCCCATGAAAAGAATTCAACTAATTTTTCACTTTTTACTCACCCCCGTAAGTGATATACCGGAAACAAAAGAATATGTACATACATACATACATACATACATACATACATACATACATACATACATACATACATACATACATTATCATTATAGACTGTTATGCTTTTCAGCGTTCAGTCTGCAAGCCTCTGTGAATTTTTTTTGCTAGGGGCTTTACGTCGCACCGACACAGATAGGTCTTATGGCGACGATGGGATACGAAAGGCCTAGGAGTTGGCAGGAAGCGGCCGTGGCCTTAATTAAGGTACAGCCCCAGCATTTGCCTGGTGTGAAAATGGGAAACCACGGAAAAAATCTTCAGGGCTGCCGATAGTGGGATTCGAACCTACTATCTCCCGGATGCAATGTGAATTTATTAAACGTCGCCACAATCCTCGATTTGCAACTAGTGTTGCGGCCCCATTGAGTTCTATACCTCTTATCTTTAAATCGTTAGAAGCCGAGTCTAACCATCGTCGCCTTGGTCTGCCTCTACTTCTCTTACCCTCCATAGCAGAGTCCATTATTCTCCTAGACAACCTATCCTCCTCCATTCGCCTCACATGATCCCACACCGAAGCCGGTTTATGCGTACAGCTTCATCCATCGACTCCATGCCTTTCTCTCATCATTCCGAGTACCCTCCTGCCATTGTTCCCACCTGTTGTTTACCAGCAATCATTCTTGCTACTTTCATGTCTGTTACTTCTAACTTATGAATAAGATATCCTGAGTCCACCCAGTTTTCGCTCCCGTAGAGCAAAGTTGGTCTGAACACAGACCGATGTAAAGATAATTTCGTCTGGGAGCTGACTTCCTTCTTACAGAATACTGTTGATCGCAACCACTAGCTCATTGCATTACCTTTATGACACCTTGATTCAATCTCAATTACTATATTACCGTTCGACTCGTTGGCTGAACGGTCAGCGTACTGGCCTTCGATTGAGAGGGTCCCGGGTTCGATTCCCGGCCGGGTCGGGGATGTTAACCTTAATTGGTTAATTCCAGTGGCACGGAGGCTGGGTGTATATGTTGTCCTCACCATCATTTCATCCTCATCACGACGCGCAGGTCGCCTACGGGAGTCAAATAGAAAGACCTGCACCTGGCGAGCCGAACCCGTCCTGGGATATCCCGACACTAAAAGCCATACGACATTTCATTTCACTATATTACCATCCTGGGAGAACACACAACCTAAATACTTGAAATTATCGACCTGTTCTAACTTTGTATCACGAATCTGACATTCACCTCTATCGAATTTCTTACCTACTGACATCAACTTATTCTTCGAGAGGCTAATTTTCATACCATACTCATTGCATCTATTTTCAAGTTCCAAGTTATTAGACTGCAGGCTTTCGGCACAATCTGCCATTAAGACCAAGTCGTCAGCATAGGCCAGACTGCTTTCTACATTTCCACCAAAAAGAATCCCTCCCTGCCATTTTATACCTTTCAGCAGATGATCCATGTAAACTACGAACAGCAAAGGTATCTAACCCCTGTAAGTACCCTGAACCAAGAACTCATTCTACCATCAATTCTCACCGAAGCACAATTGTCAACATAAATACCTTTAATTGATTTTAATAATCTACCTTTAATTCCATAGTCCCGCAGTATAGCGAACATCTTTTCCCTCGGTACCCTGTCATACGCTTTCTCCAGATCTACGAAACATAAAAACAACTGCCTATTCCTCTCGTAGCATTTTTCAATTACCTGGCGCATACTGAAAATCTGATCCTGACAGCCTCTCTGTAGTCTGAAACCACACTGGTTTTCATCCAACTTCCTCTCAACCACTGATCCCTTCCAAGATGCCAGTGAATACTTTGCCTGGTATACTAATTGATGAGATACCTCGATAGTTGTTGCAATCCTGCCTGTTCCCTTGTTTATAGATAAGTGCAATTATTGCTTTTGTCCAATCTGAAGGTACCTTACCAACACTCCACGCTAATTTTACTACTCTATTAAGCCATTTCATCCCTGCCTTCCCATTATATTTCACCATTTCAGGTCTAATTTCATCTAATTCTGCTGCCTTATGACAATGGAGTTTATTTACCATCCTTTCCACTTCCTCAAGCATAATTTCACCACCATCATTTTCCTCCTCCCCATGAGCTTGGCTGTTTGCAACACCACCAGGATGATTTCCTTTTACATTGAGAAGATGTTCAAAATATTCCCTCCACCTCTCCAGTGATTCCCTGGGATCTGTTATGAGTTCACCTGAATTACTCAAAACACTGTTCATTTCCTTTTTCCCTCCCTTCCTAAGATTCTTTATTACTGCCCAGAAAGGTTTCCCTGCTGATTGACCTAGCCTATCCAGGTTATTACCAAAATCTTTCCATGACTTCTTTTTGGATTCAACAACTATTTGTTTCGCTCTGTTTCTTTCATCTACGTACAAATCCCTGTCTGCCTCGGCCTTTGTTTGGAGCCATTTCTGATAAGCCTTCTTTTTAAGTTTACAAGCTGCTCTCACTTCATCATTCCATAAAGATGTTCGCCTTTTCCCATCTCTACACACAGTTGTTCCTAGGCATTCCCTTGCTGTTTCTACTACAGCATCCCTGTATGCCATCCACTCTCTTTGTATATCCTGAACCTGCTTACTGTCTACTGTTTGAAACTTGTCACTAATCATATCCATGTACTTCTGTCTAATTCCCTCGTCCTGGAGATTTTCTACCCTTATTCGTTTGCAGACAGACTTCACTTTCTCTACCCTAGGCCTAGAGATACTTAGTTCACTACAGATCAGATAGTGGTCTGTATCATCGAAAAATCCGCGAAAAACTCGTACATTCCTAACAGATTTCCTGAATTCAAAGTCTGTTAAGATATAGTCTATTATGGATCTGGTACCCCTAGCCTCCCATGTGTAGCGGTGAATAGCCTTATGCTTTAAGAATGTATTCGTAACAGCTAAACCCATACTAGCACAGAAGTCCAGCAAACGCTTCCCATTCCCATTAGCTTCCATATGTTCCCCACATTTACCAACCACCCTTTCGTATGCTTCAGTTCTATTCCCAACTCTCGCATTGAAATCGCCCATTAGCACTATTCTATCCTTGCTGTTGACCCTGACTACGATGTCACTCAATGCTTCATAAAACTTGTTCACTTCATCCTCATCTGCACCCTCACATGGTGAATACACGGACAGAATTCTTGTCCTAATTCCTCCAACTGACAAATCTACCCACATCATTCGCTCATTTACGTGCCTAACAGAAACTATGTTGTGTGCAATGGTATTCCTGATAAAGAGCCCTACCCCAGACTCTGCCCTTCCCTTTCTAACACCCGTAAGGTACACTTTATAATCTCCTATCTCTTCCTCGTTGTCTCCCCTTACCCGAATATTACTTACTCCTAGCACATCCAGATGCATCCTCTTTGCAGACTCAGCCAGTTCTACTTTCCTTCTTCCATAAGCCCCATTAATATTGATAGCTCCCCATCGAATTCCATTTCGTTCGCCAAGTTGTTTCCAAAGAGTTCCTCGCCTGTCAAACGGGAGTGGGACTCCGTTACTCCCATAGGTCCGAGGCTTGCTTAAAGTGTTCTGAGCTCGGTAAATTCATGAAGCAGGATGCTGCCCTACTTGCACATAGTCCAAGTGAGGATGTCTCCTCTAACGGGTTATGTACCACCGGTGAATTGTATAGTCCTAGCCGCCTGAGCACAAGGAGGGCCAGGAATCAGAATATGTCCGAGATGCCCACTCCCATTCCATAGCAACTGGTATCCCGACTCTCAGGACCACTTACTAGGCCACTCAGCCGGTGCCCATGGTTCACGAACTAGGACGTGACTACTTTAACCCACACCATGAAGCTTAAAAAGAATGTGTGTTTCTTTATTTTTAAAGGAGATTCAAAATACCAGTTTTAACGTCTATAACCTTCCGTTTTTGAGATATAATTATTATCCTCATAAAGGTAATTAAATCTTTTCCACATCCTTTCACCCTCCCTCCCTCCACTTTTTGTTCCCTTAGCGAAGGAATATTCCATAAAGATGTCGATATGATGCCATTTGATCTAAATATTTACTTCATCAGGAAACAAATTAATTATTTTGAGTTGCATGGCAATATTTTATTTCTTATCGTATTATATGTCATGTATTTGATAGTTGATGTTCTACCTGCTCAGCATGTGACGAAATTTAACGCATTTTCACGTTTTCAAATCTATTGGAAGTGCCGTTACTTATCGAATCGGACTAAACCAGACTATTATTTGATAAAAGATTGAGAAGATGTTTCACAGGCACGAGAACTCACAGGCTTACTGTACTGCGACTGTGTACCTTACTCGCTATCGTTCATACCGCGTGACGTCAGAGCGCTCCAGCCAATGTAAGCTTCAATCGCCGGAGTAGCCTACCTTATATTCTAGTTACTTGAGAAAGACTGTCTTCGTGGTTTTCCCAAGAAAAATCAACATAGGTCATTGAAATTAAATGACGTATGGCCTTTAGTGCCGGGAGAGTCCGAGGACATGTTCGGCTCGCCAGGTGCAAGTCTTTTGATTTGACACCCGTATGCGACCTGAGGATGAAATTATGATGAAGACAACACATACACCCAGCCCCGTACCAGAGAAATTAACCAATGATGGTTAAAATTCCCGAACCTGCTGGGAATCGAACTCCGGACCTCTGTAACCAAAGGCCAGCACGCTAACCATTTAGCCATGGAGCCGGACAACATAGGTTAATATAATGACGCCAGTAGGAATGTCGCGATTGAAAGCAATGCTATCATATGAAATACTTGATCAAAGGAAAAACCACACATTTTCTCACGTTTAACGAACAGTAGTACGCTGCCGATCTAACAGTCAAAAGTTCCAGAGCTGGAATGAGCAGGCTGCAAACAGCCATGAGCCGTGAACACTCTTTAATTTCAGGGAAGGGGGGCGTAGAGGGGTGCGAATAGTGCAGAGTCCCAGGAGAAAATCTATGGCAAATTTTTCCTCCAAGCCAAGGGAGAAATCCCATCTTCGCATCCCCGACTCTATACACCGATTTTTATTAAATTCTGTTTAACGATTTTCTCGTGGCTCAGCTTTGATATGGACTTGGCAACAAAAATACAAAATCGTGAATATCTCTGTTATCATAACCAGTACGGTAAAAATGTATAAGACATAAATGATCGGAAATTCAATTCGATATAACTTTAGTTATGTAGTATTTATTGATAAGACCATTACTAACATACATATTTGAGAGTAAAATTTTAGACCTTCCCCTAAACTACCATTTCCCTCAGAGTGAACAAAATTATGTATAGCCTAAATTGTAATGGCTCATTCGCCCCCTTTACATACCGATTTTAAATAATTTTTCTTCAGCCATTTTCTCGTGATGCGTGTACATATATACATATGGACAGACAGAAATTACGGAAAAGTAAAAAGTGCATTTCCTTGTTACTATGGACACGGCCGACACAGAAAAATCATTCTTTTTTAAATTTTGAGCAATGTACAGACAAAATTCTTATATATTTATATAAAATAACATGTCCTGACTTACTGACTGATTCATCGCCAAGCCAAAACTACTGGACAGAACGAAATGAAATTTAGGGGATACATTTATATTATAGTGTAGATGTTCACTAAGGGAGGATTTTTGGACATTCCGTTGCTCAGGGGGTAAATTATTTAATTAGCAAATCTATATCTCAAAAAACTTAAAAGTTTACAGGCGTAAAAATTGGTATTTAGAATCTCCTTCAAAAATAAAAAAAGACGTACTTTCTGTTTTAGGAAAATCCAATTAATGGGGGTGGGGGGTGAAAAGGAATTAAAAAGGGCGTGGATTTTTTAAAAGATTATATCTACAGTATATCTCGTGAAAATTGGTATTCGGAACATCCTGTAAATGTAAGGAAATATAGATAATTTATTTTCGGGAAATCCACTTAAGGGGAACTGAAAAAGCAGGCTGAATTTTAAATTATGAGAATATATACAGAACATCTCATAAACTTACATGTTACAGACGTGAAAATTGGTACTTTTAATCTCTTTTAAAAACGAGGAAACATGTACTTTTTGTTTTCAAAAACGCTTAAGGGGAGGGAGTGAAGGAATTGAAAAATTAGTTGAATTCTTTGTATGAAGATATATATATCTCAAAAACTAAAGATGTTACGGACGTGAAAATTGCTATTTGGAATCTCCTTTAGAAGTAAAGAAGGTGGGGGGGTGTAAAACGAGATGAATTGTTTTTATGAGGATACATATATCTCAAAAACTGAAGATGTTACAGTGGTGATAATTGATATTTTGAAGCTCCTTTAAAAATAAAGAAATCCATTATTTTGTTTTCGGAAAAAATACTTGACGGGGAGGGTGAAAGGAAATAAATTAAATGAAATTGTTTTTATGTAACAGACGTGAAAATTGGTATTTAGAATCTATTTAAAAATAAGGAAACACGTATTTTATATTGCCATTGATGCTTTCACGGGCCGTACTTATAGATACGATATAGGCTTTTGGGCTTGTGCCGTGTCAAGAAAATAAGATGAAATTATTTACGTTTCGCAGAGAACAGTGCACTGCGTCATCAGAAGAAAATTTCGACTGTTCACGAGAAAGTCTTCTTAAACAATGAGCTTTTGAATTTAGACGTTATAATAGAAGTGGGAATGGTACGGTCATTCGTCACCTGATGGCTCCCCGGACGCGGTACAGCGCTTGCATTCGAAGCGGAAGCTGACGGAAGCTTCGAACGCTAGCGCTGTACTGCGCCCGGGGACGTCTGATGAAGGTGTGGGCCAATGAAGCTGCGACTTGTAAAGGACTACTAGCAAGTTGCTCGCGCGTCCTGGCAGGTGCACAGGGCTCACCGCCTAGTCTAAATTTCTTTGTTTTTCCTGTATATTGATTTATCACTTGGTCCATAAAATTCATAGATAACAGACGACTCGGGCTATCTTTTTGTTTTTTACCCTTTCCTGTGCATTAATCCTGATAATTCCATAAACATCCTTATAGATGCTCTGAATTACTCTAACAATAAATAATTTTAATAATCATTTAGGTTAGGCTCGTGCAATTCTCTATTTTCTTGATTTATTAACTCTTCCACATTTCTTCCGGAGTGCTTTGTTTATGAACTGCGTTTTCATGACCATTAATGTGTGCTGAACAACTTGTGTGGCATAACGCGAGCACTGCATACTCCTCTCTGATGTGTTACCCTACTGTTACCATTCGTGATTTCCTTACAGCCAAACATCACTGCTGATGTGGCCATTCCAATCACCTGTTACTATGCTGTAATCGTTACTGTCCCTTGCGTTCTGCAAAGTGCAATTTGAGTTATCTTTTTCAAGTTTTTCCTTGTCCTCAGTCCGAGCATATACTGGATCCACGAGACTTCTACTCCATTTGAATGCATGTTCATCTGATTCTGGAGCTTACAACCTCCGAGAATATTTCTTAAGCGCTCAGTGCTCCATTCAGGATGATACGAAATCTTTGTTTGGTTCTCTGATCATTGATTATTCCAGAATACTTCAGAGTATGTCCTTTCACTAGCTGAAGTTCCCCATTCTCTTTCTTTCTCATTTCACTGAGTCCCAATATCTGCAAATTATACATTTCTATTTCATATACTCCTTCAATACCTTTTTCTGTCAGTGACGTGCTATCCTCACTGGGTCGTGGCTTTGTCCGGCGCTCGTGTTCAGCCCTAGTCGTTGGTGGTTACCCTGACAACAAGGCAATGGGTGTCGGCTCTTTTGCCGCGTCAGCCAGTGGACTGACTTCACCAGTTCTCCTTTCACCGTTTGCCATCGTTTTCTTGTAGCGCTTTCACAGCTACCGTAGCGGTCTCGTCTGCAGACAGTCCCTTACGACGTACATATTCACTGTACAGGAGTGTAGCTTCAGCCAGAGTCCTGCGGCCAGGCCCACCGCGCAGCATTTCAAACCCACGGGCTCCAGCAGCCCAGGCCGTGCAGTGCCGTTCTCTTCTGACGCGGCAACGTACTGGCCCACAGCACTGGTCTCATACAGCCCACCGCAGTCCCCCGCACTGGGCGGGCTCAGTAGAATAACCTTGAGTACTTCTCAACAATAACATGTGCGCCGTGCACAACGAAATGTTCACGTCACACTACTATTCGGATCATTCACTCTATGAATTCCCGTACGCTAATAACATGTTTTAAAGTAGACTAATCGCATTTTGAAATTCAACGGTAGAGATTTCTCCTGCACTATAATAATAATAATAATAATAATAATAATAATAATAATAATAATAATACTCCTTGGCGCTACAGCCCCTGTAGGGCCTTGGCCTACTGGACAATCTCCACCCACTCTTCGCTGTTGACTGATCTGGTTCTCCATCTTCTAACTCCCATCCGTCTCAAATCCTCCTCAACGCTGTCCAACCATCTTATCCTCTTCCCCTCATACGACGTCCTTCTGGTTTCCCATCAAAGAGTTTCTTTACTGTCTTGTTCTCTGTCATTCTTTCTACATGTCCCAACCATCGCAGTCTACTACTCTTTATTTCCGCTACTATATCTGGTTTATTATACTGCTCTCTGATTTCCTTATTATTTCTGATTCGCCAGAGTCCACCATCCTTTATTGGCTTTCCTAAGTATCTTCCTTTCCCACCTCCGTAGCAACTCCTCATCACCTTGTGTCATAGTCCAAGTTTCCGCACCATACATCACCACAGGTCTCACTACCGTGCGATAAACAGTCAGCTTCAGATTCCTACTAAGACTCCTTGCTTTAAATACCTTGCCTAAGGCAAAGTAACTCCTATTACCAGCTGCTATCCTAGCATGTATTTCTTCCTTCATATCATTGTTTTCAGGGTAATAATAATAATAATAATAATAATAATAATAATAATAATAATAATAATAATAATACAGTAATAATAACAACAATTATTGAAAAGAAACAGAAACTTTATTATAAACTAATATTCGTTTGCAATTGACATCAAGTTAACTGAAAATGAATCTAAATAAGACGAAGCATATTCATAGGACTTCATTCACGTTTACCTCAAAATAAAATACAAACAGAAATGACGTGCAATATGCCAACAACAAAAACAAATCTGAACGTAGCTTTTACTTAGTGTGCGTAGTTTATTGGTCATTGTTAATGGTGGTGGAATGAAATTACTGTGAATGAAAAGAAGAGCATCAGCATTGTCTGGTTGTATAAGAGACCGCCGTGCGTTGAGAATCAAGCTCGCTGAACTGAAATTTCTTTCTGAAGCTGAACTTGATGCTTGCATATATATTACTTTCTTAGCGATCTGGTGAAATTTTGGATAGTTTTGTCCATTTGTTCTCCAATAGGACATTATATGTATCTTTTCCATTCCACACTTTTGCTTTAAATATCTTTCCAGCTCATCTATTGGAATAAGAGCATCATGAACGTCAGTTCACGAAGAAAACTTCATTACTTTGGCAGGTTGTGGCATAGTCGTGGAGTCTGATGACACGGAAACATTAGAATGCTCGTCATTTAAGCACACCTCGTTCATAGTAAGTTTTTTATATAATCATAAAAAGAAAAAATCAGTCCGACTCCTTTAATCTATACTAATATAATAAAGAGAGGGCGCGAATTATGTTAGTTTGTGTATATCTGGAGGGTAATCTCAGAAACTACTGGACCGATTCAAAAAATCCTTTTACCGAGCTCGATAGCTGCAGTCGCTTAAGTGCGGCCAATAGCTAGTAATCGGGATATAGTGGGTTCGATCTCCACTGTCGGCAGCCCTGAAGATGGTTTTCCGTAGTTTCCCATTTTCACACCAGGCAAATGCCGGGGCTGTACCTTAATTAAGGTCACGGCCGCTTCCTTCCACTTCCTAGGCCTTTCCTGTCCTATCGTCGCCATAAGACTTATCTGTGTCGGTGTGACGTAAAGCAAATAGCAAAAAAATAATCCTTTTACTAATGTAAATATACATTATCCCTGAGGGACATGGGCTGTATTTTATTTTCAAAACAATTCGAGGTGGGCGGGGCAACGGGAGAGATATAAACATAATAGGCTAATATAGGAAAAATATCGAATTTGTCATGCAAGGACGAGAGTAAGATAATTTTAAGCCCCTTTACCCAAAGAACAAATCTCGGTGAGCCCTAAGGGCCCGAACACCATGTTTTAAGGCCCTAAAATCGACCGTTATGGAGATATTGGCACCACACTCCCCTGCTCTCGGAATCGGATAAGGAAATGAAGTGCCGTAACCATGACAACGCCAGCTCCAGGATTCTACAGCAACGAGATTATGCGTGTACGTTTGAGCATAGCTGCCAACAAACATTTGTACATATAATCCCTGAGCATATCTACAATATATCTGAAACACTTAACATGTTACAGATGTGAAAATTGATATTTTTTTATATTTTAAAAATAAAAAAAACAGGTATTACTTTGTTTTTTGAAAAACCACTTAACGTGGGGGTAAAAGGGACTGAAAAGGGGTTGAATTAATTTTATTAGGGTACTGATATCTCAAAAAATGAAGTTGTTCCAGACGTAAAAATTGGTATTTAGAGTCTCCTATAAAAAGAAAGAAATACGTATTCCTTTCGTTTTGGAAAATCCACTTAAGGGGGTATGAAAGGTCTGAAATATTAGTTGAATTATTTGTATGAGGGCACTTATATCTAAAAAACCCAAAGATGTTGCAGACGTGAAAATGGGTATTTGAAATCACCTTTAAAAATAAAAAAAACCCACTCATATTTGGGATGTGGGGGGGGGGGTTTTGAAATAGGTGTTGAATTATTTTCATGAGGATACAAATATCTCAAGAACTGAAGATGTTGCAGTCGTGATAATTGGTATTTGGCAACTCGTTTATCAATAAACACGTAGTTTTTTGTTTTCTGCAAACCACTTAAGGAACTGAAAAGAATTGAAAAAGCAGGTGAATTTTTAAAATGAGTACCGGTATATTTACAGTGTGTGTCAAAAACTTTACATGTTACAGACATGGAACTTGGTACTTGAAATGTCCTTTAAAAATATACATGTCTCTCTTTTTTGTTTTCGGAAAATCCACGTAGGTGGAGGTGGAGGAAGTGCTGATGAAGGGGGTTGAATTCTTTTCATGCGGATACTTATATCTCAAAACCTGAAGATGTTACAGATGTGGAAATATGTATTTGGAATCTCCTTTAAAAATAAAGAAACCTTTCTTTTTACCTTGAGAGAAGACGTTCTCACGTGTACAGTTCTATGTCGCAAGGTCATCTCAGCCCCAAAAAGGCAATACCACAAACGTGGTTTACAAAGAGTTTCCGGGGTAAATGAAACTCAATTTTTCAGTGAGGTTTTATACTTCAGGGATTTTCAGGTAATGTCTTAGTTCAGTACCGAGGAACGATTACTTTTATCAAATTACGAAATCCACGCGAGAAGCCGCGGGTAACCGCTAGTGTGTACATAAAGTTCACCGCAGATCGTACAGCACACACAATTAACGTCTTTCACATCATCGTCAACTGCAGGCTTGAACACCAACCAAATACGACTTTTAAGTTTAGGATCCGGTTCAGAAGTCTCTTATTGTGCGGGTTTTTAGTTCGTTTGTTGCTTCTTATTTTTAGTTCACGATTGTTTGCCACGGGTTTGTTTCTTTTGGAACTACAGTCCACATTCGTTTCCGATAACAGGATAGACGGAGAAGTCAAACTGAAAACCACAGCAAATTTGATCGGCTCCACTCGACCGTAATGCAACGCACTCCGCTGACACGCAGTACACTGTACACATTGAAGCAGTCAGCCCATAGAACTACCACAGCGCTGTCCTTGGCTCACCGCGTACGAATGACAGAGCGCTGCCCAGACCGGCCCGTGCGATGACGTCAGGGGCTTCGTATGTTCGAACCTTTCAAAGCCCACCGCAGTCTACTGCCGAAGCAGCTCATGGGCTGGGCCTCTCTTCAGGACTCTGGGTTCAACATCTCTTTCCTTTCCCCCTATTGTTTTTATTCGCGTAATGCCTATGCGGTTCTACGCCCAGCCGCCTTTGTCCCCAGCAATTAATTTGGTGTAGGCTGAGTGAACCTCAGGGCTATGTGCTTTTTTTCAGATGTGCAAATCTCTTTTGTAAATTTTAGACTTTCTGACGGGGAATCGAACCTATACCCTTTCGGATTAACTCAGCTCGCCTTTACCACCGCGCCCCTGATATTGCACAAATAGCATTGATTTTCCTTCTTCTTATCTTATCCCCCCATTGTTCTAAACATCATCCCTCTCGTTTCACTTTTAGTCAGCATTTCGGCCCGTATCGTCATATTTCTTCTATGTTCTCTTGCTCTTATATTCAGTACTTATTGTTTGTTTTTCTATGTATCTCTTTCTTTGTACCATCGCCTAACACAATCTCCCGTCATCCTCGGTAAACTTTTTCCCTAGTCGTATTCCGTTCCTCCATCTTTCTCACATCCACAGTCTGGTGGCTTTCGCCTCTCAACCGAAACTTCATCTCTCCGTATCGCGTATTATTCTCACTCCACTGTTTGCAGTACCAATCCCATTATTTTATTAAATTTACTTGGCATTATATCCAGTGCTACAATTCCATCATCTACTCCCCAGGTTTCTGCCCCATACAACAATCTTTCATCAGTTAATTAAATACGTTTTTCTGAACTTGTTTGGCGCATTTCTATCCAGTCTTTATTTGCTCCCTTTATATTCAACCTGTCTGCCATTCATAGTTATTGTCATCCCTAGGTACTCAATATTTTAATAACTTCTAGTTTTGTCTTACCTACATCTATCTACTATTTTGTTGGAAAGCTTGTCAGCGTTTTACAGATCATGACTCTAGTTTTCTGTGGATTAATTTTTTACATTTCATTCTACAATTACGCCAATACTATCTTATCCAGTGTTTATCTCAGTCAATGGATACCAGGCCTATAATATCTTCTCAAGGCATGGAGAAGCCCCTTTCTCAAACCGTTTCTATTGGAGGATATGATTAACAACTGTGCAAAGGTATAGAAATGGAAATGGCGTATGGCTTTTAGTGCCGGGAGTGTCCGAGGACATGTTCGGCTAGCCAGGTGCAGGTCTTTTGATTTGACTCCTGCAGGCGACCTGCGCGTCGTGATGTGGATGAAATGATTATGAAGACAACACATGCACCCAGCCCCCGTAGCAGCAAAATTAACGAAAGATGGTTAAAATTCCTGGCCCTGCCGGGAATCGAAGTCGGGACCCCTGTAACCAAAGGCCAGCACGCAAACCTTTCAGTCATTGAGTCGGGAGTTTGTCTGAGGGTTTTCACGATAGTATTTGTATCAGTCTACTTTATTTGCACAATATAATTATGGTCTCCTGTGTTTCCCACTTCAGTCACATCGTGCGAACCAGAGACTGCAAGATGAAATATGTGACTTGCACGATGAAAGAATGGATAATCGGATGCTCCTGGAGACTGACATAGAGAAAGTCTCCGTAAGTTTGAGGCCGAAACAAGACACAAACAAAGCACAGTGCGTTATCCGCTCTTTAAAGTCGAAGTTTGCTTTCTTTTTACAGTTAATTTGGATAGAAGATGAACACTAAAACAATATTCTGTTTTATGTTTTATGTTCATCTTTCTTCGTCTCTGTAACAATTTTGATGCAACAATCGCCAGTAGTTGTTTTTAGATGTTTGCATTTTATTGAAGAGTTATATGCTGTAGTAGGCATATTGTTGTTTAATTGTATGACTGATTTGAACTTTTCATTATTATGTAATGTTGAGGCTAAAATAAAATATTACATTTAATTGAACACTGAAGGGGTTACAGGTTAGAAACCACAAAGAATTCTACATTTTTGAAACTAAATCTTGAATTTTTCTAAAATTTACATGAATGTATCGGTTAATCTCGTGGGATTCAGTCTCTGGAAATAACCTGTGTTTTCAAGAGAAGTGAAAACATTGTGTCCATTTGCTACACTATTGGATATATTGCGATGATGCGTCTTTAATATCCAACTGTATTACAAAATCATTACTTCTCATACCGCAGAGAACATTCAGTACAGTAGTAATGTACAGTCACTGGAGGAAAAGAGAATGCACGTTCCTCGCATTTTATACTTTATCAGACTTAAATTATCATAAAATATAATCCACCTCTCAACTAGGTACAAACCTTGTATGACCGAGCTCGATAGCTGCAGTCGCTTAAGTGCGGCCAGTATCCAGTATTCGGGAGATAGTAGGTTCGAACTCCACTGTCGGCAGCCCTGAAGATGGTTTTCCGTGGTTTCCCATTTTCACACCAGGCAAATGCTGGGGCTGTACCTTAATTAAGGCCACGGCCGCTTCCTTCCACTTCCTAGCCCTTCCCTGTCCCATCGTCGCCATAAGACCTATCTGAGTCGGTGCGACGTAAAGCAACTAGCAAAAAAAAAAAAACCTTGTATGAAATGGCGTATGGCTTTTAGTGCCGGGAGTGTCCGAGGACAAGTTCGCCTCGCCAGATGCAGGTCTTTTGATGTGACACCCATAGGCAAGCTGCGCGTCTTGATGAGGATGAAATGATGATGAAGACGACACATACATACCCAGCCCCCGTGCCAGCGAAATCAACCAATTAAGGTTAAAATTCCTGACCCTGCCTGGAATCCAACCCGGGACCCCTGTGACCAAAGGACAGCACGCTAACCATTCAGCCATGGAGCCGAACACAATCCCTGTGGATGCTCGCAACATTATATCTATAGGTTTAATTGTTTCTGAACAGAGTGTACCTGAGAAGATCTGACTGTACTTACGGAGAAAATCCCCCGAGAAGTTGAAGATGTTGAATGTTTTCTAAAATGTACGTTCGCAAGTGGATGAAACATCTTCCACACCAGCGGGGTCGTAGGTGCGAACTGTGTCGCCGTGTTTTACGAGCAGATGCTCTTCCTGACATACTCTGAAGTATTCTGGAGTAATCAGTGACCAGAGAACCAAAGAAAGATTTCGTATCATCCTGAATGGAGCACTGAGCGCTTAAGAATCAGATGAACATACATTCAAATGGAGTAGAAGTCTCGTGGATCCAGTATATGCTCGGACTGAGGACAAGGAAAAACTTGAAAAAGATAACTCAAATTGCACTTTGCAGAACGCAAAGGACAGTAATGATTACAGCATAGTAACAGGTGATTGGAATGGCCACATCAGCAGTGATGTTTGGCTGTAAGGAAATCACGAATGGTAACACATCAGAGAGGAGTATGCAGTGCTCGCGTTATGCCACACAAGTTGTTGGTAGTTCATAAACAAAGCACTCCAGAATAAACATGGAAGAGTTAATGAATCAAGAAAATAGAGAATTGCACGAGCCTAACCTAAATGATTATTAACATTTGTTTCACGTCGCACCGACACAGACAGGTCTTGTGACGACGATGGGATAGGAAAGGGCTAGGAATGGGAAGGAAGAGGCCGTGACCTCAATTAAGGTACAACCCCAGCATTTGCCTCGTGTAAAAATGGGAAACCACGGAAAAGCATCTTCAGGGCTGCCGACAATGGATGCAAGCTCAGAGCTGCGCGCCACTAACCGCACAGCCAACTCGCCCGGTAAGAGACAGAAATAGCGTGGTCCATAACTAGTCGAAACGAAAGATTTCTAATGGCAGTCAGTGGATCCTATGACAGAGAAGGAAGAGAGGTGGACAAAGTGAAAGGACGAAGAACTATTGGAAGTGAAGAAACGAAGGATCGGGTGGTCCTTGGATGGCCAAAATCGAGAAGAAGAAGAAGAATTTCTAGCTGGGTAAGACAGGACCTCCGACGGGGGTGTAACTGTGTATTATTGTGGTGTGCGTGTTACAGGCATGTTTGAGAAAGTACAAACACCCAGTCCTCGAGCCAACGGAATTAACCATTCACGGTTAAAACCCGGCTGGGAATCGAACCCGAGGCTAAAGTCATTCTCTCCAACGGAATTACAAATCTAGCGGCTGTAACGAACCAAGTGCACATCAACACAACTGCTACTGTTCTCTTAAAAGACGTGATCACAATTCCATACGTTGTACTCTATTCTGTTCTATTTAGAAGTGGGGAAACTCCTGCTACCACACTTCACTGCTCTCAGATGAGAGGTTACCCTAGTCGCCTCCACGAATTCGATAATTTGATCCCACCGAGTATCCATTCGGTCCACAGTTCGGGTCCATAGCACGCTGTCTTTATGTGCGAAGATAAACTGTGTTGTGCTCAAAGTTATCAGCACTTGAAGCATTCAAGGTTGCTAGATTTTGAAATTGTTACCGCTGTTGAAGATCGCCCTGCCTTGAGCTTTAAACATTGTTATTGTTGTTGTTTGAGTCTAGTTTGATGCAACCCTCCTTGCCAACCAACATTTTCATTCCTACGTATCTAGCACATCCTACCCCCACCACCCCTGTCTTATCTATCTCTTCTTCTTGTCAAATTTAGCCAAATCGATGTCCTCTCACCAATTCGATTCAGTATCTCTTCATTCGTAATTCGATCTATCCATCTCACCTTCAGCTTTCTTCTGTAACACCACATTTCAAAAGCTTCTATTCTCTTTCTTTCTGAGCTAGTTACCGTCTATTTTTCACTTCCATATAATGCCATGCTCCTGCGGAAAGTCTTCAAAAACGTCTTTCTGATTCCTTTATCAGTGTTCGAGCTGAGAAAATGTGTTATCTTAAAGAAGACGTTCCTTGTTTGTGCTAGTGTGCATTTCATGTCCTCCTTACCGATAGTTTACCCAACTTACACTATTTGTCTACTTCCTTTAAGACTTCATTTCCTAATCTAATATTGCCTGCATAACCTGCCTTTGTTCCACTGCACTCTATTTACTGAATTAGTAATTATTTTGAAAGTATTACATCAGATAGAGGGGTCTCAATGTCACTATATTTTTTATGATGAAACATTTAACACCTTACATTGTTGAGTTGATAAGACGCGGTGTGCACGTTACAAGCGTTTCGACTCTTGGACGAATCGGCAAGAGAAAGGCGCAAAACTGGGTTCAGATTTTCATGTGAAAAAAGGAGGGTATGCGGTCATAACTATTTTATACAAATAATGTAAAGAATATGTGTGCATGAGAGCCGCAGAGCACTTGGTTTGATCCTCATGAGCTCCACAATCAGCTGTCAAAGATGACCTAGGCATCACTAGGGGAAGGGGCAGTGAGCTAGTCTCCCGTTGCTTTCCTCGCCTTTTGATAAGCGTATCAAAATAATTATAACTTTTTTGCACTGTTACTACAACCATACGGAATATATTTAATAAAAATGTTGATTTCCTCAGATACGTAGAAACAAAACGTACAATACTCGAAAATATGAATAGATATGCAAAATAAACTCATTTTAATGACTCCAAATATCCTCATTCCAAAACATGACAACATTTTAACTGACAAAACACTTTATTGTGCATTTACGTAGACACTGTAAGCCTATAATCATGTTCGGATGAGAGGGTCCCAGCTCATTCCGCATCGTGGGCGCGACGTTTTGATGGCTCTGTTCTCTCGACTGCAGTTTGACCTGTCTTAGCGTTAAGACTCCCAACTCCTGTCGTAAGATGCGGCGGTGCCCCTATCTGAGTCTGGCATTGCTGTATCCGACACCGATGGCATCAGGTTCGAGAGACCTTTCAAGGCCCTGTCCTTCATTTTGCCGATAGAAGGGTCGGACCTGTTCCATTTTCATGACTGTTTACGAGAGCATTGTACTCACCACGACCAAACATAGCGTTCTACTGTAACGGGCTATGGATCAATTGCTCTCTACCTTGCTGCTAGTCCGACAAACAAGCTGCTCTAAGTGGAGTACACGTGCCGGCACAAGGCGAGCACGACATCAAGGTTAACCCACACTTACCTGCTGTACGGTGTCGAACACAAACATTGGCCGGGAAACAACTGCACATTCCAGAACGCGAGGATGGCTAACCTACAGGCAGTATGATTTAAGATTTCGTAGCGGAGAGGAGCGCAGCCCCAGCCACCTACATGCTCATAAACGAACACAACTCCCTGAGCTGCGATGCAAGCTTCACACCTTATACTACAGTATTTCGGAACAGTTTTTACAGTTCATGGACACTGATGGAACACACAGTGTTCATGATTTCGATTTTTAATTCTTCTGCAGTTGGAGGATTATTCCGTAGTAAAAATTTCCTTTGTGATTTTCCCATAGTTAAAAGTCGCATGTGCCTAAATCAGGCGAATGAGGGGACCATAGGAGCTTACTGATGATCTGATCACAATCGAACACTTCCTGCAACCGTGGCGTACACCAATGTGCCGTATGGGCCGTCGCACCATCCTGCTCGAAATAGTCGTTACTTTCTCCTTCTTCAGTCAGTTCACACACACTTCGAAAATGTTGTGAATATAACGGTCGGAAGTTATTGAGTCTTGAAAAAATATCGGACCGATAATTCGTCGGGCGCTAATGGTGCACCATACGTCGTGCAGAGGTCTTGGCTGTATCCCGGATCCTATTGTCCTGTGGACTGACATAACCATGCTTCGTCACTCATAAAAAGAAAGTCCGGATCCGGATACCATCGTGGACACCATTTCAACCAAATGAAAAATCTTATTTTTGCAATAAAATCTGTAGGCTGCGTGTTATGGAGTGAATGAGTCCAGGAGGATAGTAAACGTAATAATTCTCTTGTATTACGTGCTGATGAATGTGACATACTGACCGACTCTCCGAAGCGACTAATGCGCACCTCTCCTGTGAGAGAGCTGCTCTCCTTCGCTGTTTTCTTGTCAGTTGCGCAACTCGTACTACGACGCTTGTGAACGGGTTGTTGCACGACTCCAGAACCGGGAAACTGTCTACGCAATTTTCGAAGGCATCTTTTAACTGATTTCTTCTTCTTCTGAAAATAACACTCGACCAGAGCTATTCTCTGCACTGTGGTGCACTTAACTACGGCGATAACAACACGCCAATAGTTACTAGCAATCTGCTACGTCAGCTTATCAGGCCAAACTTGACACATGCCAAGTGATCCGCGCGGCCTGTGAAGTCTTAAATTATACTCCCTGTGTTTCAGGGAAAGTTCTTTTCCTGCGACAGCTAATTGTTGCGTGGTTGTCTGTACATAAACTGAGATCTAAATATAACGAGGCAAAGAAACACGATTATTTCGCATTGCGCGAGCAGGAAATCATTTGTGCGAAATCTGGTGAAATTGAGCTTCTTGTGATATACAGTGGTGGGTGACGTGTACACTCCACTTGTCAAGCCGCGAATACATTGCAGTACCAGGACGCAAACGACGACTGAATTCTGGGGACAGAGTTTCAAGAGCTACCACACAGGTGAAGTAAATTCAACAGAAATGAAGTTGCTCAAAACTTACCATGTTGTGAAGCTTTAGTCTGTAATTCCAATAGGGGAAAGGTGATACTCCCACGTGGCACATTAGAGGGGTCCTAACCGGCTTGCCGGCGGACTTGAGCGAAATAAAATAGCTCTCGCAGACCAAACACGAAATCCCACGTGGGCGGGTCTGCAGACAAAGAATACACCCTGTGTCCAGGTTCGGTTGCCACCTCAGCAGATTAAAGGAGGCTATCATCGCTGCGGTCTTTCAGCAACTGGTTGTGGACATCATGCGTCTGCGTTTCGAGGAACACCACGGTCTGGGCGTTGCCTGTGATTAGTACCACTATGTCAGGACCGCCATGGATGTCCGTTGCCTATGCGTAGTACATTACCTGTGAGTAGTACCACAAGTAACGTAGATTCACGGTGTTCCACTTTACTAGCGATAGGTACCATTATGAGGGGCCGTTGACCTGGGTTTTGGACGCCTTTAGACAACAAGCATCATAGATTCAGGATTGTGCTTTAGAAGCAGCCCCTTGGTCAGTATATACTAATTTTTAAAGTTAGTTTCTGGGAAGGTGGGGCATTGCGGGTCGGATACATGATAATCGTGGTTCATCGTCGTCAGTCTGTTTGAATTCAAATCAGTGGGTTGATCTTGGAATTATTTTTAACTTTTAATATTGTCAGTAGAATCCGCTGATTATTTTACATTCATATTGTTGCATTCATTCTTCATCATCAAGTTTAGAATTATGGTGAGTGGATGAATTTAGGAATTTTAAATTGCCATTCCATTTCGTCTCATTTCATACCATTAGGAGCCGATGCCAGGTCCTTTAAACAACAAGGGTCATTGTCATCGTCATCTCTAATTTCTAAAGACTATCAGCATTTTACGTCAATTTTTCTGCACTAAATTAATATAAAAATATAAAGAATTCCTATGAAATTAAACAGAAGTGTTTCTTGACTAATGAAAAATTAACTGTAAGACCTGTAATGCCATTGGTAATTCAAATACATTACATACATACATTACATATATTATCATTATAGACTGTTATGCCTTTCAGCGTTCAGTCTGCAAGCCTCTGAGAATTTACTAAACGTCGCCACAATCCTCGATTTGCAACTAGTGTTGTCGCCTCATTTAGTTCTATACCTCTTATCTTTAAATCGTTAGAAACAGAGTCTAACCATCGTCGTCTTGGTCTCCCTCTACTTCTCTTACCCTCCATAACAGAGTCCATTATTCTCCTGGGTAACCTATCCTCCTCCATTCGCCTCACATGACCCCACCACCGAAGCCGGTTTATGCGTACCGCTTCATCCATCGAGTTCATTCCTAAATTAGCCTTTATCTCCTCATTCCGAGTTCCCTCCTGCCATTGTTCCCACCTGTTTGTACCAGCAATCATTCTTGCTACTTTCATGTCTGTTACTTCTAACTTATGAATAAGATATCCTGAGTCCACCCAGCTTTCGCTCCCATAAAGCAAAGTTGGTCTGAAAACAGACCGATGTAAAGATAGTTTCGTCTGGGAGCTGACTTCCTTCTTACAGAATACTGCTGATCGCAACTGCGAGCTCACTGCATTAGCTTTACTACACCTTGATTCAATCTCACTTACTATATTACCATCCTGGGGAAACACACAACCTAAATACTTGAAATTATCGACCTGTTCTAGCTTTGTATCACCAATCTGACATTCAATTCTGTTGGATTTCTTACCTACTGACATCAATTTAGTCTTCGAGAGGCTAATTTTCATACCATACTCATTGCACCTATTTTCAAGTTCCCAGATGTTAGACTGCAGGCTTTCGGCACAGTCTGCCATTAAGACCAAGTCGTCAGCATAGGCCAGGCTGCTTACTACATATCCACCTAACTGAATCCCTCCCTGCCATTTTATACCTTTCAGCATATGATCCATGTAAACTACAAACAGCAAAGGTGAAAGATTACAGCCTTGTCTAACTCCTGTAAGTACCCTGAACCAAGAACTCATTCTACCATCAATTCTCACTGAAGCCCAATTGTCAACATACATGCCTTTGATTGAATTTAATAATCTACCTTTAATTCCATAGTCCCCCAGTATAGCGAACATCTTTTCCCTCGGTACCCTGTCATATGCTTTCTCTAGATCTACGAAACATAAACACAACTGCCTATTCCTCTCGTAGCATTTTTCAATTACCTGGCGCATACTGAAAATCTGATCCTGACAGCCTCTCTGTGGTCTGAAACCACACTGGTTTTCATCCAACTTCCTCTCAACGACTGATCGCACCCTCCCTTCCAAGATGCCTGTGAATACTTTGCCTGGTATACTAATCAATGAGATACCTCGATAGTTGTTGCAATCCTTCCTGTTCCCTTGCTTATAGATAGGTGCAATTACTGCTTTTGTCCAATCTGAAGGTACCTTACCAACACTCCACGCTAATTTCACTACTCTATGAAGCCATTTCATCCCTGCCTTCCCACTATACTTCACCATTTCAGGTCTAATTTCATCTATTCCTGCTGCCTTATGACAATGGAGTTTATTTACTATCCTTTCCACTTCCTCAAGCATAATTTCACCAACATCATTTTCCTCCTCCCCATGAGCTTGACTGTTTGCAACACCACCAGGATGATTTCGTTTTACATTGAGAAGATGTTCAAAATATTCCCTCCACCTCTCCAGTGATTCCCTGGGATCTGTTATGAGTTCACCTGAATTACTCAAAACACTGTTCATTTCCTTTTTCACTCCCTTCCTAAGATTCTTTATTACTGTCCAGAAAGGTTTCCCTGCTGCGTGACCTAGCCTATCCAGGTTATTACCAAAATCTTCCCATGACTTCTTTTTGGATTCAACAACTATTTGTTTCGCTCTGTTTCTTTCATCTACGTACAAATCCCTGTCTGCCTCGGCCCTTGTTTGGAGCCATTTCTGATAAGCCTTCTTTTTACGTTTACAGGCTGCTCTCACTTCCTCATTCCACCAAGATGTTCGCATTTTCCCATCTTTACACACAGTTGTTCGTAGGCATTCCCTTGCTGTTTCTACTACAGCATCCCTGTATGCCACCCATTCACTCTCTATATCCTGAATCTGCTTACTGTCTACTGTTCGAAACTTCTCACTAATCATATCCACGTACTTCTGTCTAATTTCCTCGTCCTGGAGATTTTCTACCCTTATTCGTTTGCAGACAGATTTCACTTTCTCTACCCTAGGCCTAGAGATACTTAGTTCACTACAGATCAGATAATGGTCTGTATCATCGAAAAACCCCCGAAAAACTCGTACATTCCTAAAAGATTTCCTGAATTCAAAGTCTGTTAAGATATAGTCTATTATGGATCTGGTACCCCTAGCCTCCCATGTGTAGCGGTGAATAGCCTTATGCTTGAAGAATGTATTCGTCACAGCTAAACCCATACTAGCACAGAAGTCCAGCAAACGCTTCCCATTCCCATTAGCTTCCATATCTTCCCCACATTTACCAATCACCCTTTCGTATCCTTCAGTTCTATTCCCAACACTCGCATTGAAATCGCCCATTAGCACTATTCTATCCTTGCTGTTGACCCTGACCACGATGTCACTCAATGCTTCATAAAACTTGTCAACTTCATCCTCATCTGCACCCTCACATGGTGAATACACGGACACAATTCTTGTCCTAATTCCTCCCACTGACATATCTACCCACATCATTCGCTCACTTACGTGCCTAACAGAAACTATGTTGCGTGCAATGGTATTCCTGATAAAGAGCCCTACCCCAGACTCTGCCCTTCCCTTTCTTACACCCGTCAAGTACAATTTATAATCTCCTATCTCTTCCTCCTTATCTCCCCTTACCCGAATATCACTTACTCCTAGCACATCCAGATGCATCCTCTTTGCTGACTCAGCAAGTTCTACCTTCTTTCTTCCATAAGCCCCATTAATATTGATAGCTCCCCATCGAATTCCATTTCGTTCGCCAAGTTGTTTCCAAGGAGTCCCTCGCCTGTCAAATGGGAGTGGGACTCCATTACTCCCATAGGTCCGAGGCTTGCTTAAAGTGTTCTGAGCTCGGTAAATTCATGAAGCAGGATGCTGCCCTACTTGCACATAGTCCAAGTGAGGATCTCTCCTCTAACGGGTTATGGACCACCGGTGAATTGTGTAGTCCTAGCCGCCTGAGCACAAGGAGGGCCACGACTCAAAATATGTCCGAGATGCCCACTCCCATTCCATAGCAACTGGTATCCCGACTCTCAGGACCACTTACTAGGCCACTCAGCCGTTGCCCATGGTTCATGAACTAGGACGTGACTACAGTAACCCACAAACATGAATAACGTGTACAAGTGTAATGTGTTCCCCCTCTCTTGTTAAATACGGAATGAACAAGCAAGCGGCGAGGTGCAGGGAGTGGCGCTAGAGCCCTCCAGTACCAGTGAATGAGCAACATGTGTCGAGTGCTGCAATAACGCTTTCTGGCTCACTGCAATGGCAAACTACCTCATTTCGCTTCAGCTTCCCCTTTCGTGCTTTCCCCATAACCGACTCTCCTTCCGGCTGATGCCCCGACATACAAGGCTATTCCGTCGACACTAAGTTCGGACTCCATTTTTTTTTTGGCTAGTTGTTTTACGTCGCACCGACACAGATAGGTCTTACGGCGACGATGGGACAGGAAAGGGCTAGGAGTGGGAAGGAAGCGGCCGTGGCCTTAATTAAGGTACAGCCCCAGCAGTTGCCTGGTGTGAAAATGGGAAACCACGGAAAACCATTTTCAGGGCTGCCGACAGTGGGGTTCGAACCTTCCATCTCCCGAATACTGGGTACTGGCCGCACTTAAGCGACTGCAGCTATCGAGCTCGGTGACTCGATTTTCATAATAGGAGTAAAAACCTAAGTCCCATAGGAGAAAGAAGTTCATCACGACGGACAAGAAGACCATTGTGCAAGTGGAGGACTCGTGCTGCTCGGGTACTTCTAGGATTTGTTTATGAAAATGAAAACCTACAACCTGTTTCTAGTCATTGACCGGGTCAGGGATGTAATGAATGAAACATATATAGGCTGTTATTACAATGGGGTCGCCACTCCCAAGGTTATTTATTAATGAGTGAGAAATGGTATGAAATGATAATGGAGAGTGTTGCTGGAATGAAAGATGACAGGGAAAACCGGAGCACCCGGAGAAAAACCTGTCCTGCCTCCGCTTTGTCCAGCACAAATCTCACTTGGAGTGACCGGGATTTGAACCACGGTATCCAGCGGTGAGAGGCCGACGCGCTGCCGTCTGAGCCACGGAGGCTCTAGGATTTGTATTACCTGTTAATTATCCGTGAAGTGTTTTTTGTAGATTTCTTCACTGTGACGTTGATTGATAATTTACGAACTTTTATTTTCAGTCACTTGGTCGCTAATAATAATAATAATAATAATAATAATAATAATAATAATAATCGAGCTCGATAGCTGCAGTCGCTTAAGTGCGGCCGGTATCCAGTAATCGGGAGATAGTGGGTTCGAACCTTACTTTCGGCAGCCCTGATGATGGTTTTCCGTGGTTTCCCATTTTCACACCAGGCAGCCTGTACCTTAACGAAGGCCACCGCCGCTTCATTTCAACTCGTGGCCCTTTCCTGTCCCATCGTCGCCATAAGACATACCTGTGTTGGTGCAGCGTAAAGCAAATTGTAAATAATAATAATAATAGTAAGAGTCCAATACCAAATAATATTTCAGCTTCTATTATGAACAATACAGAAGTATTCAAAACACTAATCTTTTCATACATCCACTTGTTAGTAAAATAGGTTTATAGACCTGATTTAATTTTTTATTTTTAGAATTCGCTTTACGTCATACCGACACAGAGAGGTCTTATGGGGTAGGAAAGGACTAGGAGTGGGAAGAAAGCGGCCGTGGCATTAATTGCTGAAATTCTGATCGTTTTGTAAAATTTATCTATTTATTTATTTATTTATTTATTTATTTATTTATTTATTTATTTATTTATTTATTTATTTATTTATTTATTTATTTATTTATTTATTTTTTTATTTTTTTATTTATTTACTTGTCATTTTGAAAGTACGCAGGCAGTAGGCCCAATACAGTACCTTCTTAACACAACAGTACTTATAATGCATACATGTAAGTAAAGATAACACACAATAATAATGTTGAAGATAATAAAGACAAGGAAGAAGAATGAATGGAAAACACATATACAGAGAAAATGACAATGCAAAGTACATCAATGATTATTTCTACATTATGAAAAATGCTGGAATTGAAACAAGGATATAACTAGAGTAGTAAGTGACTATAATAATAAATACGTTATAGAGCACATATTATATAGAAAAAGGAGTCTGAATTAATAAATTAGAAACACAGGCCTTTAAATGTGTCTTAATGACAGTGTGTGATTTTGAAAATAAATCTATTGCTGCAGCAAATGTGTTGTAAAATCGTAGCATTTTAATAAATGGCGAGTTCAAGTGATGAGATGTTCTAGATCTTGGAACTTAAATTACTGTGTTGTGTTCATGCGAGCTCCAGCTCGTGGAACATGAAAGGAGATAAAATTGAGCATTTCTATGGAATTAAATTTATTTCTTACGATTTTATTTAACATTTTTAGAGAAATAATGATTCTTACGTTGCGCAACGACATGAGGTTAAAATTATTTCTTAAATACCGTGTTGATGTATCAAAAGGGCAAAATGTCTTATTTGTTTTATAATACTGATACCGCAAGAACTTGTTTTGAACAACTTCAATAGTATGTATTTGTTCGTTAGAACACGGGTCCCAAATTACAGATGCTTATTCTAATTTACTCCTAACAAGGCTAGTAAATAACTGAATTACAATCGATGATTGAGTAAATAATTTAGCACTCCTTATTATAAACCCGAGTATACGGTTGGCATCGTTCGTTATTTTTGTAATATGGGCTTTGCATGTTAATTTTTCATCAAATATTACTCCTAAGTCTCTTATTGCCGAAACTGTTTCTAGTTCGGTATCTTTTATATAGTACGACGCAATCGTACCTTTCTTTTTCCTGATAAAAGTTACTGATTTGCATTTTTCACATAACGAGACATATGATTCATATCGCACCATTGTACAACACGATCAATGTCCTGCTGTAGCTCATCATTCTTGTTATGTATTACTTTAAATAGTTTGACATCGTCAGCAAACAACAAACAACTGGCATGGCGAAGATTTTTCGGCAAGTCATTAATCTAAATTAAAATAGAAGGGGACCCATGTTAGATCCTTGAGGAACACCGGAGTAACTAATACATTTGCCTGAGATTTCGAATTTAAAAGACTCAAACTGACGTCGATCATTCAGGTAAGTATATAAAATTCGAAGTAGTGGCTTCGAGTACCCAAACTGGTGCATGTTTTGGACAAGAATTTTATGATCTTCCTTGTCGAATGCTTTTTTGAAGTCTGTATAGACAACATTCGTTCTTGCGTCGTTATCCAATACATCATACAGTGTCTGAGTAAATCCTACAAGATTTGTAATAACAGATCTATTAGGTAAAAATCCATGCTGAAATTCTGAAATACCTTCCTTAATGTGATTATAGATCTTAAAATATAGTATACGTTCGTATACTTTTGCAAAGGCGTCAATGATGGAAACAGGGTGGTAGTTAGATATATTTTCATGAACGCCTGCCTTCTGAACTGGTGTAATTTTTTATATTTTCCACCTTTCAGGGAAGCAAGATTTTTTTAATGAAAGGTTGAAAATGAAGGCTAGCTGTGGAACCAGTATTTGTGCACATCCTTTAGTTATATAAGGTGGGATATTATCTGAACCGCTAGCCTTTTTAGGTTTCAGTTTTCCATTAATGACTCTTTTTACGTCCTCTTCTGATATAGAAGTAATATTGAGTACATCCATAGTTGGTAATACAGGAATCTCATCCACGTCCATGTTATCTATATTATCCTTACGCAATATTTCCAGTTTCATACCTGTTGTCGTTATAGAAATAGGCATTATTCGCGTTACTCTTTTACTACTAGTAAACGTCCAGAAATAATTAATATTGTGTTTTATTCTATTTTCTAAATTGTGAATATATATTTTATATGCAATGTTAATTTTAGATTTTAGTTCACTTCTAAGCTGCCTAAATCGATCGTCATAATATTTTGAAAACTTTCTCTTCCTGGCACATTTCTTTTTTCGCTTTAGAGTTTGGATAATATCGTGTGTAAACCATACGGGATATTTGGATTTTTGAATGACATTCCTCTTGGGAATACATACATCAAAACATTTGTAGAGTGAGGTGTAAAAGAAATCCACTGCTAGGTCAACGTTCTCAAAGGAATACAACGGGTTCCAGTCAAAGTCACGCACTTCACAGTAAAGTTTCATAAAATCTGCATTTTTGAAGTCATAATATTCACGGCATATGTTCTTAAAAATGGGAAGTTTCCTGGTTGGAAACGATAATAAAGAGAGTGCGGGATGATGCAAATCTTCTGGTACCAGTACGAATTCTTCATGTTTTACATGAATTGGTATGTTGGCCAAAACCAAGTCTAGTGTTCTAGAGTTAAAATTGAGAACATTGTTATATGATTTCAATCCTAAATACGACATGAACTTTGCTAGACTACGACTGGCCGTTGATCCTTCAGTAAAATTATAATTTACATCATTAATATCAGCTAAATTAAAATCACCCATAATGATGCAATCGGACATTATAAGGTGATCAATGTTTTCGACATAGTTAATGAATTCCTGGTATACAGAGTAGCCAGAAGAAGGAGTTATATAAACAATATTTATAAATAACTTTCGCTTGTTACCGAGAATTTGAAGTGTAAGAGATTCACATTGTAATCAGAGGATAGCTTTACACGGTATCCCTTTTTAATAGCTATGAATACTCCACCTCCACGTGACCTTCCTGTTAGTGATGTGTCCCTATCATTTCTAAATACTACATATCGAACATCAAATAATTCACTATCAAATCCCTTGTTTTTAAGAATATTTTTAAATAGAATATGACAAAAGTGGAAGTGACACTGGCTGTGTTTTCTACATAGTCGAGCTTCGAATTCCTGGAAAGTGAATTGTGGTATTCTTCCACGCACGACAGCTGCCAGTTGTCATCGTCACTTTCATTACTGAAGACAATACACTGAATCTGTTGTAAGAAATGCTTTTATACTGAAGTTCAACAGTTTAATTTATATGTTCAAAGAATATTTATCTTGTGTTTAGTTGAACATTTTCAACTGCAACGCTAAATAGCTGATAAATATCGCTTTGTGCATGCATATTTTGCACATTTTACGTTTTCTGCTCTTAATTATCTTTTCATATAACATCTGTAGAAGAGAACCAAAAGTATCGAACATACATGCTGGAAATGAATAATAAAACGTCATTAAATGCACAATGTTTAAATCTCAGCCAGTGGTTTTCCTTCACGCTAAATAAAATAACTAGTTATATGGTTCGAATGGACCAGTTAGGGGTTGAGACATTAATCACCTACATTTTATTGAAAGCTATCGAACAATTCTCTTCTTAGTTCCGTTACGTAAAAGGAGCCCCGGTGTAAAGTAGCAGGGCCATGAGCTGATCAGATGACACGCCCACAACAGATACTAATCCACAATGAGTTAGTCATTAGCCATGATTTAGGACACGACCTGTTGCAAGCAGAACGTTGTCGGACTTTCAGACCTGCGCTTGAACAGTCCGTACCCGGATAGCGGTCCACGGAGAAGGTAAAGGAACTATCCCGGAGTGCAGAGCTTCTAGCCTACTCTACTCGCTGTGCAGGCTGGATATTCGCGGATGCTGTGACGTGTGTTGAATCTAATGATAGAAAGTGTGTGGCAAGGCCGCCACTCAAGCTTCCTCGTGCAAGGCCCGCTACACGTTCCCCTCCTCTCGGCAGGAGAGAGAGTTCGCAATTTTTTTGCCAGCGTGTCCTTGTAGCGTGCCTGACCGACGGCAATAGTACGCCGAGTTGTGCCTGCTAGACATGCACTAGACTAGCGCTCTGTGGCGGCGAGGAGGGGAGATATTCGCAAGGTCGACCATGAGTGACGGAATGTGCGAGCCAACTCAAGTCTTCTTCCCGGAAGCGAGTGTTCATCGAAAACTCGTCTGTTTGTCCGCGTTCACAAAAAGAAGCAGTCTTGTTTTTTTCTACTTGGGTGCGGTGATTCATCACAGCTCCAAGAACAAACTGGGGCAGGGGGTTATATAGTGCATCTCGCCAAACCGACACATCCCTTTCAGGGGCGTCATTAATTATATCCCAGACGGAATATTTCCTCTCTTTTTCCCAAACAAGAAATGGTAAATTTATTGGCGACGGAGAAAAATACAAATGACTTCGCTCGCCGAGATGCATTTTATGTTGAAATCTTGCAACTCGCATGGAGAATAAATCAAATGCGATGTGGGCACTATGAGAACCATGCGCTAAAACTGAGTGACGTCCGGATAGCGTACGGCGGCTACTCTACTCGGTGTAGTCCCCTTTCTTGATACGGAGCCGGAAGATGAGGTGACATGTTTGACGGCCGGATGCCCTTCCCGACGGCAGCCTCAGTCGAGAAGCTAATGAAGATGGTAAATGAAATGGTCTTTACCCCACAAAATGTATTGAAAGTCTGACAAATATCAGTGGAACTTGGCATGCCGGCCTGTAAGTGCTATTGGGCATGGTTCGTGGTGCGATATCTATTAAGAATATGATGAACACAAACACCGAGTTAAAATCCCCGACCCGACTGGGAATGAACTCGGGACCCTCGCTGGCAATTCTTTTTTCTGGTTAATTAAATGTCTGAAAAAAGCAGGAATAATGAACTGCAACAGGGACATCCAATCCGGAATAAGAATGGCATAAACATGAAGCAAGCAACAGCTGTGCTTCGCGTGGAAGTTAAAGATTTAGAATTTCACACCTACGTGCAGTACATAGCGCAGTTAGCTCTGCTTGAGTCGTCGTACATTATACTACTTAATTTTTCTCCTTGTCTTATTGGTTTGTTGTTGTGGGTGAGTCTGTTTCCTAGGGCTATTGCACTGGCGGGGGAGGCCGTCTGTTCAACCAATCACGGTCGACTATCAATGAGATATCCGACTCGTTGGCTGAATGGTCAGCGTACTGGCCTTCGGTTCAGAGGGTCACAGGTTCGATTCTCGGCCGGGTCGGGGATTTTAACCTTCATTGGTTAATTCCAATGACTCGGGAGCTGGGTGTTTGTGCTGTCCCCAACATCTCTGCAACTCACACACCGCTCATAACACTATCCTCCACCATAATAACACGCAGGTACCCATACATGGCAGATGCCGCCCACCCTCATCGGAGGGTCTGCCTTACAAGGGCTGTACTCGGCTAGAAATAGCCGCACGCAATTATTATCATCAGTGAGATTATCGCACCTGACAGACAAGTATTTGGAAATTGCGTAAGGTGATTCGCAACTGTAGCACGTAGCATGTGCAAGGTGGTCACGGTAAGTACAAGAAGATGTGCACTTTGTTGTGCAATACATACAATACATCTTCATTATAGACTGTTCTGCCTTGCAGCGTTCAGTCTGCAAGCCTCTGAGAATTTATTAACTGCCACCACAATCCTGTCTTTGTAACTACTGTAGTTCTGTGCCCTCTTATCTTCAAATCATTAGAAACTGAGTCTAACCATCGTCGTCTTGCCTCCCTCTATCTCTCTTACCCTCTCTATTATTCTCCTAGATTACCTGTCTTCCGCCATTCATCTCACATGACCCCGCAACCGAAGCCGGTTTATGCGGACAGCTTCATCCATCGAGTACATCACTAACTTAGCGTTTACTCTGCCATTCGCAGTACCCTCCTGCTAATGTTCCCACCTGTTTGCACCAGCAATCATTCTCGCTACTTTCATGTCGTTTACTTCTAAATTACGAATAAGATATACTGAGTTCACCCGGCTTTCACTCCCGTAAAACAAAGTTGCGCTGAAAACAGACCGAGAGCTGACTTCCTTCTTACAGAACACTGTTGATCGCAACTGCATTAGCTTTACTGCACCTTGAGTCAATCCTGGGAGAACACACAACCTGTTTAGCTTCGTGTCCCCACTTCACTCTTGGAACGTGCCATACTGAGCGCCTATCTCCTAGTTCCAACATAAATTCAATACATTCAATTAAATAATATTACACACGACGGTCCTTCCAAATACAACACACAGCCTACATGTTTGGCGCCGAAACCAACAATAAAACAGTTGTGTTCTCTGTACATTTAAACCCTTAGTATTATTATCATTATTCAATGTTGTAGTTCGTTAACCTCGGCACTTCCTTACTTATGGCGTGGCTTTTAGTGCCGGGAGTGTCTGAGGACATGTTTGGCTCGCCTGATGCCTCTGGATGGGGAATAATGATCCGGGTGAGACTCGGTGCCGGCACGCAGCCTACTCCTGTCGAATTGCTTCAAGGCTTAAGGTCCCCATCCGACGGACCAATCACCATCAACAGCGCCAAATGCTCTCACTCCTTATGAGCACTGAGGAGAGGTTTGGAATTCAAACTAGGTTTTTGGCACGTAATCTAGAAATTGTATACCACCACCTCTCCCACCGTGCCGGCCGACAATGGTGTGAACCTGCTAACCACTCTTCAGACTTAAGCAGACGCGCAACCGCAGTGGTTAACTGTACGCCCCCTTGGTGCACGCTGAGTAAACCTCAAGGCAAGGTGCACCCACATCCTTCAGGGAGTCTCTAATAATAATAATAATAATAATAATAATAATAATAATAATAATAATAATAATAATAATAATAATAATAATGGTGTGGCCAGGATAGCATGCTACGCTAATGGAGTAGACCGTACTGCCTGCAACTCAACGCCGAATGTTGGGCGGCGGAAAATAACCTGACACCCTATAAGGTTCTTTTTCCAAGGTGCGATTGTAGCCGCACGGCGAGAGCAGTCTTCCATCTCCGTGCATGCGCAGTTTGAAATTGCTCTGCGACTCGCTTGAGCCGCCACACTGGTGCAGTGGCGGCCGCAGTCGCTGCGACGGAAGTGACTATTGCTCAACATCTCCTCCGCAAGCATCTCCTCTGTCAATCAAGGGCTGATAAGAGCCGAGCCGTGCTCAGATGTAAACAGTCTTCATATCTTGTCAAGATTACTGGGTCATAATTTATAGGAATGAATATACAGTGTACTATGTACTTTTAAATAAAATGCAAATCCCACTCTGCATTATCGTTTTTATGCGTTTTTATTGATTCCTTCATTCCCTAGATTACACCGATGGAATGGCATGTAAATAATTGACATATTGGTGCAATTAATGTTGTGTCACTCAATTAAGTTGCGGGTTTGTTAAGCTTGAAGTTTACCGGGCCAGTTGACCGTGCTGTTAGGGGCGCGCAGCTGTGAGCTTGCAACTGGGAGATAGTATCCGCAGTCCTGAAAATGGTTTTCCGTGATTTTCCATTTTTACACCAGGCAAATGCTGGGGCTGTACCGTAATGAAGCCACGGCCGCTTCCTTCTAGCTCCTAGGCCTTTCCTATCCCATCGTCGCCATCTGTGTCGGTGCGACATAAAGCCACTAGCAAAAAAATCTTGAAGTCTATTACGACCACAGATTTACTGATCGTTATGTCTTACTGTAAAAACACTTATTCAGCTGAGCTAAACACTGTTAAAATAAGATTAAAATATCCGTACCTGAGATTGAGTGCAAGTTTCTCAGCTGGCTTCTTGTACCAATTGCACGGGGTTTTCAAAATTTCACTTTTTAAAAGTTAGAGAATATAACTAAGCACTCAGTCTGAAATACTTCCTGAACTTTGTGTCATCACTTAACAGATGCCTGTTAATTAAATTGTTACAGCGTCCTTCCTCATAGTGCGATGCAAATATACTGTTGACTTTCCTTCTTTCCGGGCCGAGATACCACATTGACAGTTCTTCTTCTTCTTCTTCTTCTACTTCTTCCATTAAAATGTCAAGGAAAGCCCTGCCACTAACGAAATCGCCTGTGCTCTCGTCCATTTCTGACGGACTGGACTGGACTGTGGCCCTTAGTGCAGGAATATGTCACTAAAATCCATCAAACAAAGGAGTCAACAGCTCCAATGGCGAAGGAGGACAACAAATCTGACCGGCAAAGGAGGTAGAAGAACGTTAAAACTTCAATCCACACATGCCTGTTCTCGCAACGACCGGTGTTGTGGTCAGCGTCTGTACTCCAGATGGTAAAATGAAATGGCGTATGGTTTTGACGCCGGGAGATCCCAGGGTTTGGTTCGCCAGGTGCAGGTCTTTTGATTTGACTCCTGTAGGCGAACTGCGCGTCGTGATGAGGATGAAATGATGATGAAGACAACATACACACCAGCCCCCGTGCCAGGGAAATTAACCAATGATGTTTAAAAATCCCGGGACCCCTGTGGCCAAAGGCCAGCACGCTGACCATTTAGCCACGGAGCCGGACACTCCACGGCACTATGCCGTACAACTGGACCTAACGATCTTTGAGAGCCTAGAACAGCATGCAAGAAGGAGTCGGAGGAATCAGTTCAAAACTTATATTCACCCTCTTGATGTGGACATAAAAATTCTACTTAAATTAATGCTTATGCTCCAGTAAATAACGATAACAGGAAAAATTCTGACAAAGTGGAAGAGTGCTGGGAACTCTTGGAAAACGAAATCTACAAAATTCCTGCAGATCACGTCAAAGTGTTACTTGGAGACTTCAGTGCACAAGTTGCGAGAGAAAGGATTTATAAAAAGATTGTAGGATAATTCCCAGCACAGAAAAGAACAAATATAAATGGAATAAGGTTAATAGAGCTGAGCTATGCAAAGATTTTAATCTCAAACTAATGTCTACCTACTTTAAAAAGCTGAGTAGAAAACAAAAAATCTGGCGGTCTCCAAACCCACACCTCGGGGAAGTCAAAATTGACCACTAGCTATCTCTGCTAAGAGCAAAAAGGAGATCCAAAATGTCAAGATAAAAAAAGGAGCCAACATTGAGAGTGTTCATTTCCTCACAACCATAAAAATGAGATTCTTCCCTCAAAATAGTCAAAACAAGATAACAAACAGGAGAACTAAATTTGATGTTAAAATGTTAAAATAACAACTCGGAAGTAAACCAAAAATTCAAAGAGAAGTTAGAAAAGGACAGCGCGAAGAATTGGGAGGATGTGAGAACAAAAATAACTGAAGCTGCACAGGAACTGAAGAGAGAAAAGAAGCATAGATGGTGGAATGTGAAGAATGAGAGAAGGTGGCACTCCTCAAGACAATACGCAAACAAACTGTAGGAAATGTGAAGAGTAAGTCGGCTCATGAAAATTGAAGAAAATTTCACCAAACATAGTACAATAAAATTTTACAAAACATTCAAAGAGGAAACAACAAAGTATCAACCACCCAGCTTTAAAGACGAAAATGGAAAATCGGACGAAATAACAAGGACAGTTGTGAAATTTTGGCACGTTATTTTGAAAAACTACTGAACTGCGAAGAACCTGAACAAAGATTAGAATTCATTCAACCACAAACAAAAGCTAAACCCTCTGACCCACCAGATGACAAAGAAATGTATGACACAATCCGAAGTCTGAAAAACAATAAGGCTACAGGGGAAGATTTCATTGTCGCAGAACTGTGCACAGAAGCAGGCAATCTAGCAAGACAGAAACTGACAAACATAATACAAGAAATCTGGCGAACAGAGAAAATCCGTGATGGTTGGAAGAAAGCACTGATACACCCATTATATAAGAACGGTGACAAAACAGATGTGAACAATTACAGAGAAATCTCCCTAGTAGCAGTTGCATACTGTCCAAAGCTCATCATACGAAAATTGAACCAATGATAGACAAACAAATTGGAGAATACCAAGGTGAGTTCAGAAAAGGTAGATCATGTGCAGGTCAGATTCTAAACCTGAAAACTATAATACGAGACAGCGTTACAAAAAATATCTAGATCATAGCTTTTGTGGACTTAAAAAAAATCGTACGATTCAGTAGACAGAATTTCGCTACTGTACATTTTAGAGGAATTTGGAGTTGACACAAAATCAATCAATATAATTAGCCAAACTCTGACTGAAACATGGTCCAGACTGAAATCTATGGGAGAGATCTCAGATGAGTCGGAGATTAAAACCGGTGTCAAGCAAGGAGATGGGCTTTTCCCGATTCTTTTCAGTATCGTCCTAGAAAGGGGAATAAGAGTGTGGGAAGAAAGGCTTAAAGAAAGGGGACTCCATGATGAGATAATATTAGGTTCAAAGCACAAAAGGGCTGGTGTTAACTGTTTGGCCTTTGCTGATGGCATAGCAATCCTCTCTGGCAGTATAGAGATTGCCTTAGAGCAAATCAACCTCCTGAAAGAAATAGCAGGGAAAGTTGTACTTCAGACATCTTTTGAGTAGACTAAATTCATGTCAAATATTGTGGACTCACCAGAGCACTAAAACCAGACTACGAATCTCTCAAGAGAAACTAAAATCAAACACTACAACAAAGTAATCAAACCAGAGAGTCTGTATGCCACAGAATGAATGTTCTCTATGAAAAACTAGTGAAATAGAAGAGATAGAGAAAAAAGAAATTAAGGAAAATTTGGGGACCATTGAAAACAAGGAAGGAGAGATTTTTTTACAATAATGGCTTTTGGTTAGACACCATTTGGCCAGCTGTTAGTGAAAAGGATAAGGATGGTGCTATATCTTCTCGCCACGAGGCCGGTCATGGCATTACGACAGGGTGGGAAGGCCATGGTAGAAAGGTGTAACAGTTAGGAGATTATCTTTATCAATTATTTCAGTTGGTGGCTTCTGCATCAGGGTTTATAGAGTTAGGTTGGTGTCTTGTAGAAACTGGATCAGAGCTCTGTAGATTTTGCTATCGTGGTCTTGAAGAAGAATGTTAAAATTTCTGGGGAATGGGATATGTAATAACCGAGGCTGTGCGAATAACTTTGTTCGTTGTTGCTCATGCCTAAAAGACTATGTGATTCAGATCCGCATCATCGTAATCGTGATGTGGGCAAACTGTCGTGGTGGTGAGGGAAGCCTCATCGTGATGATGTCTCCAGAACCAGGGGTTTTGCGGCCTTGTTGTTTGCAGTGTTGCGTAATGTGTTTTCCGGGGATGATTAGTTCTTGCCCACTGGGTATAGGCTCTTCTTTTGACTAGCGGAATAAAGTCAGTATATGGAAGCTCTATCCCTTGAAACATGTCACTGAGTACACTTCCTTTCGTGAGATGATCTACAAATTCATTGTCCCTTATTCCACTGTGTTCTTTTATCCACAGAAAGTGGATTTGACTACCGGATGTTTTAGCATCTCGAATCTGTTGAAGTAGATCATAAATGTAAGGATTTGTGGTACTGTTTTCACTTGGGTGTTGCAGTTTTTCCACGACACTTCTCGCGTCGGTGAGTATGTTCTGAAAATGGTAAGAGAGACCATATTTTACGGCAGCCGTGATGGCTAGAATTTCGGCGGTATAAATAGATATTTCTGTAGGAAGTTTGAGTTGACCATATTCTTTCGTGAGTGAGCAATAAAATGCACACCCTGTTCCTTCAGAGATTTTTGAGCCGTCTGTGTAGATCTGGACATAGTTGGACCAAAAAATGTGAAACTGCATTGTTGAGGCTTTTAAACTCCTGCATATATTGTGGAAGGTGATAAACCGAAGGCTTCAGAAGGTAAAGATTATAGTCACATTGGAAGGTAATGTTTATTGGACTTTTATAAATCAAAGGTATCCTCTGTTTGTTTTCACTGTAGCTGATGAGGAGCAATGAGGGACACTCGTCGTCAGCGATGGTCTGTGTCTGTTCTGTAATGGGTCTTCGGACATGGAAGCTGAACCTGACGGCGTAGAGCTAGAGGCATTTCTGTGGCCTAAATCAGCAAAGCGTTTGTGGGAATTGATATCATTACACCTACACATAGCCTGATGGATCGGTGATGGGCTACGTCCAGTTACTGCAAAGTGTGCTTTGGTGCGTTTCCGAAGAAAGAGCAACCATAAACAAATATTGGGCGAATCAGACTCCTGTAAATAGTTAATGAAATGAAATGGCGTATGGCTTTCAGTGCCGGGAGTGTCCGAGGACAAGTTTGGCTCGCCAGGTGCAGGTCTTTTGAATTGACTCACGTAGGTGACCTGCGCGTCGTCCTGAGGATGAAATGATGATGAACAATGTCGCGGGGTGGGCTCCCCACCACGTACGTGTTACAGCCCGTAACACATTCAATGTATGCTCGATATGTCGTCTTCATGTTAGTCGACTATCGAAATATAATCCAAGCAGTTTTGCTGACGAGACAATAGGTAAGGTATATGGATCCAATCGAATATTTGTTGCCTCATATGTACGCGATTTACTAGTGAAAGAAATGACCGAGGACGTTGATGGTGATAGTGCCAGGCCACGGTCTGAGGACTACGAAGAAAGAGCTATTGAAGCACACAATAAGTACATAGAAAATAAGTGTCTTACAACTAAGAAATCTCTACGTCTACTAATAACTACTGAAAATATCAAAGAAGAAAATATCTACAATATTTACACATCATAAAGTGTCAATCAAACTTGCCACTCTCCTATAACATGTTCCCTTGCGTTTAGAAGATAAAGTCACCACGTGAGTACGAAATAATAACTTGAAGAATGAGCATGCCTGGTCTCGAACTGAATATTAATAGCATATTTACTGAGGATCTGTTCACAAGACCGAAGGTCTTCCAGTAAATTCCACGTACCTTAACTCGGAATTATTGACTTTTACGAACACTATTAGGATATTTCCTCGAATTATGGAGTACATCGATTAACATGGACTTGTCTTTATCATCAGAAGACACTATAATCTTATCTAGACCTCACATCGTCTCGAGGATTCCGTATTTTCCTCATATCCTGATCAACATCAGGCTCAACAATATTGCAACATTAACATGTGAAAATCTCTGTTTCAGGAAGATTCATATCGTACGTACATAAATCTCACAAATTACACGCACAGTGTATCATAACTCGTCGTAATCCCTTATCACTCATGTGTAACCATGAAAATCATAAGGACCTATCATCGTCCTAAAAATACGCAATATCCTCCTGAAATTCGTCCCGATGATTAACTAATCCATCAATTATCACACACAATTATGCAAGTACTATAAATGAATTCTTACACACGGTTCGGAATTAACATCCTGCTGACACGCTATCAAAAATGTAAGGTACATGTAAAAGTCCTAATTCCATAAAAATGTGAAAAATATCCGAAAAATATCACCTCAATAAATTCGTCAGACACATATCAGCTCATTATCATAATGAAATTCGTATTATAAGAAAGGATGGTTTCGATAACACATGGATCGCTTTAACTGAACCATCATCGTCAAGCTCGTTAACACGTGGTCATGAACCAAGTAAGTCTGCAAATTAAGCTGCATGTCCTATCTGACATCTAGAAAAACATCAATGAAAAGTCGTGAAATAGATCTACTAGATATTTAGAAGAAAAACTAAGAAAGATAAGAGTAGAAATAAAGAGCTACATAGAACAGAAATAGATAAGACGTAGTCGACTTAACTTATGCAGATGCCTTCACATCTTGAAGTCTGGGGCCTCAATCAGCAATGCTAAGGTGAAAATCTCTGCATTTCGTCGCTGCTGACGGCGGTCGATGGCTTAAAACTTCATGGTGAAACACATGGAGTCCATGACACGATATTCCATCTTCTCCAGGCGATGCTAACGGAGAGGTCCTCTTCCACGTTCACTCGTGAGCTAGCTGAAACTTGTACAGATGAATTAAAATAAATCCTAAACACACACGTAATTTCAGGTTAAAAATAAAACGTACTTTATAAATTTTATCTGCACTTTCGACGCCTGTTCACTGCACGAACTTTGGTTGTAGACTAATATAATTGTAGGAAGCGTCGAACACAGGAATGGGTTTACCATCCCTGATGATAGTATCGCACAGCTGTCCTAAGTAGAAATCCTTTAACGACGTCCACGGGGTAACAGTAGATCGCAGGTCCAGAACATTACAGCATATGAGAGCTTGTACAAATATGACTTGCCTTAAATATTGTGCATGGACCTCGTGGTCGGAAGTGAAGTCAACTCAAGTACTGAATTCTTCTAGGGTTAGACTACATAATTTTTACCAACATTCTAGCCGAAATACCATCAAAATTAAATAAAATTCAATCTTTGATTGTTATGTTTCACACGTGATATTACTAACCCAGTTCAGTAAAGTGTGATCCATGAGCACTTTCATAATTATGCGTATCACGCCATCAATGATATTATAAATATTTCATTTCTCTCCGATCAATGTAATTGCAGGTGACGCACACTGGTTACTTTTTCCTCTCGTCCACTTTTATTTTTATTATTTTTGTCGATCGTCCAGCCACCCTCTCATGTCAGAAACTGGTTTCCTATCACTGAGCCAAGACCGCGCGCGCCCCTCGCCGACAAAGTAACCCTAGTAGCAGACTAACCCATATTCAGTCAGCTGTGACGGTCACAGTATGTATGTAAGCATGTATGTATGTATGTATGTATGTATGTATGTATGTATGTATGTAATTATGTATGTATGTGTGTATTTATGTATGTATGAATGTATGTATGTATGTATGTGCATATGTATGTATGTATGTATGTATGTATGTATGTATGTATGTATGTATGTATGTATGTATGTATGTATGTATTGAACCCTTTATCTTACCATCCATCGTTGGTCGGCCACAGCTGCTGCAGTAGAGCAATATCGAACTCTTACATCTTGGGGTCATAGCGGGAATAATTCGGTCACGATCTTAATCAAACGATGGGGTTCAGAAGAGAGCCTAACTACTTGAAATGTGGAGCAAATATGTGCTTACTAACTTTTATTGAATCAATTAAATGCACAGAAAAAGTCATTTATATAAAATTCTTGATCAATAAAAAATGTAATTATTTAATGTTTCAAACGCAGTCACTTTGCATGGCGTTAGTTTTATTGATTACAGTCTCGAAGAATTTTCTTCGGAGAAAGGTAGAAATATCACAGATTAGTGGACAGCGAAAACAAGAAAAATGAAAAGTAACCTGAAAATCGGGCACCTATTGATCCAAACGATAACTGAGAATTAATCCACACGATCCGTGGAAAATCTGACCCTCAACAAGTAGAATTCCAGATTTACTCTTAATTAAGGTTATCCACCAGTCAAACACCCTATCGGATAGGGGAACACCCGCCGAATGGACCCTTAATCGAACCAAATTGACTATCAGTTGCTTTGGATAGGTTGCGAAATATTATTGGAAAGCATGGTGTTCACTACAAGTTAACAGCAGCATTCACAATTGAAAATAAAATTCCACGTTGTATTGTCACCTCGTGACACCCTTAAGTTATGGAATAATCCCGATGCTGAAACGTGCATCACCCAAACAGCTGTTCAGAAGGAAACAACAACAACTCGATCCGAGAGGACCTTACGTTACGTCGTTCTGAAGAAACAAAACTGCGAAATGCAGGAAACACTTATTCATCACGCATTTAGAAGAAATGCCAAACACTGAAGTTAAATAAAAAGTGGTAAATCACTTGGAAAATATTATTTAAAAACCAACTTTCAGGTTATAAACGGTTACGTTATGTTTAATAAAATTACAAGTCCACATGGCAAAATAAAATAAAAATTTAGGAGTTCTTTCCTTTGTAACAACGACCGCCATTACAGATCCATCTACTTATTGTTTGTCCCAACAAACTACCTACACAGTTATTGATCGAGCACAATCAACTACGTATATAAATGAAAGAACGAAATAAATTGAAAATAAAATATATATTCCAGGCTGATGAATCGAACCCGCATTCGTAACTCACGTCTCACGCAAATAAGCTGAGTGTCAACACGCACACTAGCAAAGCAAACGGACGTCACAACGACAAAACAATTAAGTCCGTAAATAAAATAAAATACTGAAGTTCAACGAACTCAAACACGCATGGCACACTGCAATAAATATTCAATCACCGTTAGCTCACTACCCAATATTGGACAACCCTCACGTTCCGGCCACTAGTGGTTCCATAATCTTAGGTAAACACTTTCCAGCTAGTAAGGGCTGTGCGCAAAACATAGCATCAATATTACTTAGCTTGCACTCTTCGCATTTCATACACTACTGCAGACACTACCATCGCTGAAGTCACTTCGCAAAAACATCTAATCTAAGACTTGAGTATATACAGCCGACGTCCTAAACCTATCGTCGGGCTTACCTAATGTCTGCACACCCTAACACTAACCTCTATGTACATACACACACCTTCCTAAACCTATCGTTGAGCGTGAGCTAGGACGTCTCATCATCAGTATACTCCTAGGATAGCATGTGACGTCCTAAATCTATTGTCGAGCGGAAATTGGGTTGTCTACGCTTCCTATAGAATGTCAGGCGAAATCGTGACTTCAAACACACTCTTAGATATAAATCTTGTCGAAACTAATAGTACACAATGAAACAAATCTTGCCACAGAATAAACGCAAGTCGGGAAATGCAAGTAAGTCCCTATCTTGTTAATAAAACGTGAAGTTGAAAATAAATAACGCATGGCAAGCAATCCACAACTCAAACACGATCTCGACATGCACAATGGAGTTTGGAAAAATAGTAATGATTTTCAACACACATCTAACATTACGTGAATATCGCCAAAACAGTAATCATCACCACCGCAAAAATCCACACTATAATTCTAGGGTGAGGCCCTCACATCGCCTACCATCTCACTGTTCCAAATTTCCATATCCATAAACTATCCAGTGAAGCGAAATTCAATGAGTCTACACAGCCGAACTATCGCTTTAATAACGTTCAATATCTCATCCCACAATGTTTCCGATTTAATGATAAATTATCGTCTCGTAATATATGAAAATTACTGAGTGGAAATTTGTCATAACAGTCATATAACACCAACCGTGTATTCAGAATGCTCTTCCACCCTTGAGGTCGTATACTATAATATTCATTACGCTGACTTTACGTAAACTAGTCACTTGGATTTTACTATCAAAAGCTACAATTTTCAACAGAAGTTGTTTTTCACTGGGGATCTTAACTTGACGTCATACTGTGCGTCAGAGAGCACTCATTTCGACCCAACCAACACCAGGTCAGCTGTTCCGGATTGTTAGCGGAATATACTACAGCCTGCCTCAGAAATATCACATTTGATGTACAGTCTGTCTCAAAAATTCCTCGCCATCAGCAAATAGATCCTGTTTCAAAAATTCATCCTCATCAACAAATATAGCCTGTCTCAAAAATGCATTCTCATTGCCTCTCACGGCGGTATTACACATGAAATACAGGCTTCCTCTGCCTTCAACATCTATACAACTCTTATCTCAACATATCATTCCGACACAATCCCTTTTCTTCTGTTCCAAGACCTTTCAAACCTCAATCTTCTCGTGACAAACAACTTTTATAAAAATCCTTTTTCATTTATTTTTACTACAACTTTCGGACCTCAGGAATACAACACATCGTGATTTCCTGTATCACCGACATACACGATGTCACAAAATTTAACTTCCCATGAATAAATATAACTTTAATGGACTTCGCTGGATTTCGATACAGACGCAAACCTTATTGAACATAACTGTTAAATACACTTTTAACATAGAAAAATTTTATCCCGGGGTAAATATTATTATTATTGTTACTATTATTATTATTATTATTATTATTATTTTCGACCAAAAATTTCTTTAACTTATACGATATTCGAAATTAAGACATTCACCACGACTACATGATCGTTATCACCTTCCGAATTCTACTCAGTTTGAACGATATCTCAAAAAATATTAACACATTATTTAAACTTCGCATTTTATACTTTCTCGACGTAAATTTTACAGCCCTGAAGAGTTTCACACGGCGACCAGAAATGTAATACCTTCGCCTGATCATTATTAAATAGAAATTCGACACACGCACTGAACATTTATTGGGACAAACAAAATCTAACTACAACATTGATACAAATATATTCACAGACCTGCAATCACAGTCGTCATCCTGGATTTCTGGCTGCATTTAGCCAGCTGGCCTCATGCTTAGCCTTCCATGGCTACATTTGACATCATCTTCTTATTTATATAACTTAAGCTTACTGATTTTACACTATGTGTCGATTAACACCGCAAATACCGCACTTTCTTGGCGTTTAACCTGCGACGAGCTCTCCTCAAAAGGCGACTGCCACAGTTTTCTAAGGGCCCTGCTTCCGTTCAAGCTACTACTGGCCAGGTGTTCCAAACAGATAAGACATTCGGACCTCACCGGTGACTTCCAGACTTCCCTTTTACCAATATCAAACGCGCACAATTGTAATACAGAGAGAAACTCAGCTATGTACTTTAACCAAATCTCTAAACCTTCAAAGTTTTCATCGGTGGCAGTTCAGGAAAATTTCTATCACTTTCCATTTCTATTTGAACCATTGGCACGAATATATAACGAAGTACTTTGAGAACAAAACCCCGCACTTTTCTTGCAGACGATTGACGTGGGCTCCGCTGTTCATAGCCATAGCCAAAGTTATTTAGAATTGAATTTCCGATCATTTATGTTTTATGCCAACCGAGCAGAGGAGGGGTGGCCTCTGCATTCGGGAGACGGTACAGGGCTGGACCTCTTGGCTAGCCTACCGTCGGCTTTCCTGATAAAGATTGTCTATGGTTTTCCACTCACCTGCCCTAAGGCGAATGCCGGGACAGTTCCTAGTATACTGTAGGCCACGACCGCTCACCCCCTCACCTTCTCCGAGCATCTCCTTCACCGTAACAAATCTCCCGGCCTGAGAGACGGCGTCACCGTCTAAGAGGCCCTCCGTCCCCTTCAGGGGAGGAATGAAAACGTTTTAGTAGACGAGTGTACATGGCTGGCTGCAGCCTGGTCAATCAAGCCCTGGAACTTCGGACTGTTGGATTGGCAGTGTAGTACTGTTCGTTGAACGTGAGAAAATGTGTGGTTTTTCATTTGATCGAGTATTTCATATGATCGCATTGCTTCCAATCGCGACATTCCTACTGACGGCAATGTAATGACCTATGTCGATTTCAGTTGGGAAACCACTAAGGCAGGTGGTGATTGAGTGTCTGCAATTATAATGAAAATTCCCCAACTTGAGTGAATGATTGTATCTAACGTTACAACGAAAAGTCCCTAATCCAGTCTTATGAGAAAAGACGTCTAGTGACTTCCCGGTCGCGTTTCTAGGGTAACGTTAAGAGAACAACGTTTAATGCATCTTAGTGACAACGTGTACACCGCCGTAGCCCGGGCACATCACGGTTCAATTATTATTATTATTATTATTATTATTATTATTATTATTATTATTATTATTATTATTATTATTATTATTATTTAATTGTATTAGTGTTTGATATTCCTACTGTATTACTTTATTCAATATATAGAAGTAGTAATGATAGCAAGTTTAAAGAAGGGGTTCAGATGCGTTCCAGTAGTTAAATTCGGTTCTGAAAAGAAGAGTCATCACACACAAGGCCACGCCATTACGTGGGAGCACAGACACATCACGGAAGAGTGAAGGGGGCGTTGATGTTGGAATCACAGTCATTCCTTACGCAAACTGATTACGGGATTTTGCTTCTTTATGAAATTCAATGAAAAATGAGTGCGGTGGTCTGAATTAGTGAAAATAAAATATGTGATTTAGACAATTTTGTACCCACCCTAGGCCATATTTCTCGTTTAGGAACGTTTGACTACCGTGTCTTGACTTTATGACTTTCGGCCTGGGGATGGCGAACTGTAAAGTACACTGAAAATGAACGACGGGGTAATGTGTGATGTCAGTTGGCCGATACAGTGCTGTGTACAGGCTATGATGTCATGTCGAGCAGACACAACATTGCCCGGTGAAAGTCTGTCTGTCACACTGAGCCTTGAGCGAGAAGGTCGAGGCTTCAAACCCACACCAGTTCCGTAAGTCATCCCTTTAAACCTTTCTCCGGCCTCAAACTCGCCTCCATAAAGCACTGGCGGGATTTACTGGTCACCTACGACAACTACCGTAAGCTGAAATAGAAGAAGTCTCTGGACCTCAGAGTATGTAAAAAAATTGTACATCTAATTTCGTCTATTCGCTGAACTTTTAATCCAGAAATAACATTTGCTTATGTAGATCCCCTGAATATGTCACTGTCCATCGCTCGTTCTCTTCGAAACTCACCACTACTAACACTTCCTAATCTCTAGGAGCTCCTACAACGCCCAAATTTTCTTACTGATAGTCACGAGACCTCCTGTTTTAAGTGACTGTTAATATCGTGATGATAGCCACAGGACCTCCTGTTTTAAGTGACTGTTAATATCGTGATGATAGCCACAGGACCTCCTGTTTTAAGTGACTGTTAATATCGTGATGATAGCCACGGGACCTCCTGTTTTAAGTGACTGCTAATATCGTGATGGTAGTCACAGGAGCTCCTGTTTTAAGTGACTGTTAATATCGTGATGATAGTCACGGGAGCTCCTGTTTTAAGTGACTGTTAATATCGTGATGATAGCCACGGGACCTCCTGTTTTAAGTGACTGTTAATATCGTGATGATAGCCACGGGACCTCCTGTTTTAAGTGACTGTTAATATCGTGATGATAGTCACGGGAGCTCCTGTTTTAAGTGACTGTTAATATCGTGATGATAGCCACAGGACCTCCTGTTTTAAGTGACTGTTAATATCGTGATGGTAGTCACAGGAGCTCCTGTTTTAAGTGACTGTTAATATCGTGATGGTAGTCACAGGACCTCCTGTTTTAAGTGACTGTTAATATCGTGATGGTAGTCACAGGAGCTCCTGTTTTAAGTGACTGTTAATATCGTGATGGTAGCCACAGGACCTCCTGTTTTAAGTGACTGTTAATATCGTGATGGTAGTCACAGGAGCTCCTGTTTTAAGTGACTGTTAATATCGTGATGGTAGCCACATGACCTCCTGTTTAAGTGACTGTTAATATCGTGATGATAGTCACAGGACCTCCTGTTTTAAGTGACTGTTAATATCGTGATGGTAGTCACAGGAGCTCCTGTTTTAAGTGACTGTTAATATCGTTGTGATAGTCACAGGACCTCTTGCTTTAAGTGACTGTTGATATCGTGATGATAGTCACAGGACCTCCTGTTTAAGTGACTGTTAATATCGTGATGATAGTCACAGGACCTCCTGTTTTAAGTGACTGTTGATATCGTGATGATAGTCACGGGACCTCCTGTTTTAAGTGACTTAATATCGTGATGATAGTTACAGGACCTTCTGTTTTAAGTGACTGTTGATATCGTGATGATAGTCACAGGACCTCCTATTTAAGTGACTGTTAATATCGTGATGATAGTCACAGGAGCTCCTGTTTTAAGTGACTGTTGATATCGTGATGATAGTCACGGGACCTCCTGTTTTAAGTGACTGTTGATATCGTGATGATAGTCACAGGACCTCCTGTTTTAAGTGACTGTTGATATCGTGATGATAGTCACGGGACCTCCTGTTTTAAGTGACTTAATATCGTGATGATAGTCACAGGACCTTCTGTTTTAAGTGACTTAATATCGTGATGATAGCCACAGGACCTTCTGTTTTAAGTGACTGTTGATATCGTGATGATAGTCACAGGACCTCCTGTTTTAAGTGACTTAATATCGTGATGATAGTCACAGGAGCTTCTGTTTTAAGTGACTGTTGATATCGTGATGATAGTCACAGGACCTCCTGTTTTAAGTGACTGTTAATATCGTGAAGATAGTCACAGGACCTTCTGTTTTAAGTGACTGTTGATATCGTGATGATAGTCACAGGAGCTCCTGTTTTAAGTGACTGTTGATATCGTGATGATAGTCACGGGAGCTCCTGTTTTAAGTGACTGTTGATATCGTGATGATAGTCACAGGAGCTCCTGTTTTAAGTGACTGTTGATATCGTGATGATAGTCACAGGAGCTCCTGCTTTAAGTGACTGTTAATATCGTGATGATTACCACAGGAGCTCCTGTTTTAAGTGACTGTTAATATCGTGATGATAGTCACAGGACCTTCTGTTTTAAGTGACTGTTAATATCGTGAAGATAGTCACAGGACCTCCTGTTTTAAGTGACTGTTGATATCGTGATGATAGTCACAGGAGCTCCTGTTTTAAGTGACTGTTAATATCGTGATGATAGTCACAGGAGCTCCTGTTTTAAGTGACTGTTGATATCGTGATGATAGTCACAGGAGCTCCTGTTTTAAGTGACTGTTGATATCGTGATGATAGTCACAGGAGCTCCTGTTTTAAGTGACTGTTGATATCGTGATGATAGTCACAGGAGCTCCTGTTTTAAGTGACTGTTAATATCGTGATGATTGCCACAGGAGCTCCTGTTTTAAGTGACTGTTAATATCGTGATGATAGTCACAGGACCTTCTGTTTTAAGTGACTGTTAATATCGTGAAGATAGTCACAGGACCTCCTGTTTTAAGTGACTGTTGATATCGTGATGATAGTCACACGAGCTCCTGTTTTAAGTGACTGTTGATATCGTGATGATAGTCACAGGAGCTCCTGTTTTAAGTGACTGTTGATATCGTGATGATAGTCACGGGACCTCCTGTTTTAAGTGACTGTTGATATCGTGATGATAGTCACAGGACCTCCTGTTTTAAGTGACTTAATATCGTGATGATAGTTACAGGACCTTCTGTTTTAAGTGACTGTTGATATCGTGATGATAGTCACAGGAGCTCCTGTTTTAAGTGACTGTTAATATCGTGATGATAGTCACAGGAGCTCCTGTTTTAAGTGACTGTTGATATCGTGATGATAGTCACAGGAGCTCCTGTTTTAAGTGACTGTTGATATCGTGATGATAGTCACAGGAGCTCCTGTTTTAAGTGACTGTTAATATCGTGATGATAGTCACAGGACCTTCTGTTTTAAGTGACTGTTGATATCGTGATGATAGTCACAGGAGCTCCTGTTTTAAGTGACTGTTGATATCGTGATGATAGTCACAGGAGCTCCTGTTTTAAGTGACTGTTAATATCGTGATGATTGCCACAGGAGCTCCTGTTTTAAGTGACTGTTAATATCGTGATGATAGTCACAGGAGCTCCTGTTTTAAGTGACTGTTGATATCGTGATGATAGTCACAGGAGCTCCTGTTTTAAGTGACTGTTAATATCGTGATGATAGTCACAGGACCTTCTGTTTTAAGTGACTGTTAATATCGTGATGATAGTCACATTACCTTCTGTTTTAAGTGACTGTTAATATCGTGATGATAGTCACATTACCTCCTGTTTTAAGTGACTGTTAATATCGTGATGATAGTCACAGGACCTCCTGTTTTAAGTGACTGTTAATATCGTGATGATAGTCACATTACCTTCTGTTTTAAGTGACTGTTAATATCGTGATGATAGTCACATTACCTTCTGTTTTAAGTGACTGTTAATATCGTGATGATAGTCACATTACCTCCTGTTTTAAGTGACTGTTAATATCATGATGATAGTCACATTACCTTCTGTTTTAAGTGACTGTTAATATCGTGATGATAGTCACATTACCTTCTGTTTTAAGTGACTGTTAATATCGTGATGATAGTCACAGGACCTCCTGTTTAAGTGACTGTTAATATCGTGATGATAGTCACAGGACCTCCTGTTTTAAGTGACTGTTAATATCGTGATGATAGTCACATTACCGTCTGTTTTAAGTGACTGTTAATATCGTGATGATAGTCACATTACCTTCTGTTTTAAGTGACTGTTAATATCGTGATGATAGTCACATTACCTCCTGTTTTAAGTGAGTGTTAATATCGTGATGATAGTCACATTACCTTCTGTTTTAAGTGACTGTTAATATCGTGATGATAGTCACAGGAGCTCCTGTTTTAAGTGACTGTTGATATCGTGATGATAGTCACAGGACCTCCTGTTTTAAGTGACTGTTTATATCGTGATGATAGTCACAGGAGCTCCTGTTTTAAGTGACTGTTAATATCGTGATGATAGTCACAGGAGCTCCTGTTTTAAGTGACTGTTAATATCGTGATGATAGCCACAGGACCTCTTGTTTTAAGTGACTGTTGATATCGTGATGATAGTCACAGGAGCTCCTGTTTTAAGTGACTGTTAATATCGTGATGATAGTCACAGGAGCTTCTGTTTTAAGTGACTGTTAATATCGTGATGATAGCCACAGGACCTCCTGTTTTAAGTGACTGTTAATATCGTAATGATAGTCACAGGAGCTCCTGTTTTAAGTGACTGTTGATATCGTGATGATAGTCACAGGAGCTCCTGTTTTAAGTGACTGTTAATATCGTGATGATTGCCACAGGACCTTCTGTTTTAAGTGACTGTTGATATCGTGATGATAGTCACAGGACCTTCTGTTTTAAGTGACTGTTGATATCGTGATGATAGTCACAGGACCTTCTGTTTTAAGTGACTGTTGATATCGTGATGATAGTCACAGGACCTCCTGTTTTAAGTGACTTAATATCGTGATGATAGTCACAGGAGCTCCTGTTTTAAGTGACTGTTGATATCGTGATGATAGTCACAGGACCTTCTGTTTTAAGTGACTGTTGATATCGTGATGATAGTCACAGGACCTCCTGTTTTAAGTGACTTAATATCGTGATGATAGTCACAGGAGCTCCTGTTTTATGTGACTGTTAATATCGTGATGATAGTCACAGGACCTCCTGTTTTAAGTGACAGTTAATATCGTGATGATAGTCACAGGAGCTCCTGTTTTAAGTGACTGTTGATATCGTGATGATAGTCACAGGACCTCCTGTTTTAAGTGACTGTTAATATCGTGATGATAGTCACAGGAGCTCCTGTTTTAAGTGACTGTTGATATCGTGATGATAGTCACAGGACCTCCTGTTTTAAGTGACTGTTAATATCGTGATGATAGTCACAGGAGCTCCTGTTTTAAGTGACTGTTAATATCGTGATGATTGCCACAGGAGCTCCTGTTTTAAGTGACTGTTAATATCGTGATGATAGTCACAGGACCTCCTGTTTTAAGTGACTGTTAATATCGTGATGATAGTCACAGGAGCTCCTGTTTTAAGTGACTGTTAATATCGTGATGATAGTCACAGGAGCTCCTGTTTTAAGTGACTGTTAATATCGTGATGATAGTCACAGGACCTCCTGTTTTAAGTGACTGTTAATATCGTGATGATAGTCACAGGAGCTCCTGTTTTATGTGACTGTTAATATCGTGATGATAGTCACAGGACCTCCTGTTTTAAGTGACTGTTAATATCGTGATGATAGCCACAGGAGCTCCTGTTTTAAGTGACTGTTAATATCGTGAAGATAGCCACAGGACCTCCTGTTTTAAGTGACTGTTAATATCGTGATGATAGCCACAGGACCTCCTGTTTTAAGTGACTGTTAATATCGTGAAGATAGTCACAGGACCTCCTGTTTTAAGTGACTGTTAATATCGTGATGATAGCCACAGGACCTCCTGTTTTAAGTGACTGTTAATATCGTGAAGATAGTCACAGGACCTCCTGTTTTAAGTGAATGTTAATATCGTGATGATAGTCACAGGACCTCCTGTTTTAAGTGAATGTTAATATCGTGAAGATAGTCACAGGACCTCCTGTTTTAAGTGACTGTTAATATCGTGATGATAGCCACAGGACCTCCTGTTTTACGGGACTAGTTTTATGTGATACCTGAATCAGAGGGATGTGACCTTTCATTTCAAGTATCCCATATGGATTTGTGTGGATTCAGATTCCGGCCTCCTGGACGACTGCCAGTGGGCTTGTAGTGCGGACCGACTAGAAAACGTTTTGAACAGTTTCACTGGTACATGTTGGTACGGGGACCGGCTGGATGTTAGCGATGTACCGGATGCGCAGTACAATGTGGTGGCCTCAGAGCATGCGATGAGTTCAGCTCAGTAAGGAGAAGTTCTTCCTTCTCCACTGTCTGAGAATACTTGGATTATTTAACATTTCTAGAGACTTCTACCGTTGCTCCTCCCGACCAGAAAACTTTCAGAAACACTCGACACAGCAGTGGTCAGTGCTGCGAATTTCTATCTCTGAAGAAAACTCTCATGGAAATAGACTAGAACCTCAGAGTTGTCCCTATCCTCTCCCCTGCAGACATGTTTGTGCTAGCAGCCACGATCGAGGACACTGACCTAGTCCGAGCTCGGTCGTTGGAGATGACGGGTGTGAACCCAGAAAACTTTGTAAAATCTACTGAAGTGTCAACAACTGGCTTCGACATTCATATAGTTTTTGTGACTTGTTCTACCTACAATATTGTACATAGATACGCATGTTTATAAGTGATTTGAAGAATGTGACTATCTATTTGTTCACGTATGTTATTGTGTTCAAACTGTTATATTTAGTGAACACTGAAAAACTTTTAACTTATATTAACCGAGTCGACCCTGAAAAAAGGAATGGATTACACACTACAACTTCTTCTGACAAAGGCACTTTCCATTTCTAAGAATACTAAGAATATCATTCCCTTATGTGGAGAATTAAAAGGAACCTTCGAACATTTCTGTAAATACACAAAGAGTCTGAAAGCTGTAAAGAAACATCCATCTCTACAACAAACCGCTTGAGTTCATCTCCTCATATGTTACAGAGACAGAAGGGAGGCATTGTGTTCACATATTACCCCTCCAGTATCGCAATTTTGCTTTATTCAGCAATGTATCGAACATTTTTGATCATGCAACACTCGCCAGTAGTGCCAGTGCCCGAGACAATCAGGAATTCTGACAGTTAAGACTCTATATTGGTACAAAGACATTGAAGGCTGTTGTTCCCCCGAGATTTTCACAATTCGAGTGCTCTGCTGCTGCAACTTGCTAATCAACAGCAGCTTGTAACTCCACTTTAATGTGCTGTATATTCAAATCATTGGCGAAATTATAGGTTGCACTTAAATAGTGAAAATGAAAACCTACAACCTGTTGTCCAGTCATTGACCGGGTCAGGGATGTGATGAATGAAACATATATAGGCTGTTATTACAATGGGGTCGCCACTCCCAAAGCGATATATTAATGAGTGATAAATGCTGTGAAATGATAATGGAGAGTGTTGCTGGAATGAAGGATTACAGGAAAAACCGGAGTACCCGAAGAAAAACCTGTCCCGCCTCCGCTTTGTCCAGCACAAATCTCACATGGAGTGACCGGGATTTGAACCACGGTATCCAGCGGTGAGAGGCCGACGCGCTACCGTCTGAGCCACGGAGGCTGCACTTAAATAGTAAAGAATGTTATTTCTTTTATTTTCGGACGACCCTGGTATGTCGTGCTTGTCCGGCGGCATTACGCAAGATAAAATCACCACATTCCTGAAAGAAGATCTGTGCTGTCCCCCACGATTATTAGGAAACAAATACAGAGTTTCAACATATTTGTGTGTGGACTCGGATAGAACACATCATTTACTTCATATTTACTTTCTAACTAGTGTCGAATACTTCTTTAACACTTCATCTGCGGGAAAGATTCGTGACTAGAACCACATACCGGAATATCTCTTGATTTAATTTACAATTGTACAGACACTGAATTCTTAACATAAATAATGTTGTATTCCGAAATTTGCATGTTATTATTTTATTTCAGAAATGAAAGTATCTGCAAAAACTGCCATCGACCCAACTCTAATTACTATTATTCAAATAATTACAAGTTGCTTTACGTCGCTCAGACAGGTCTTATGGCGACGATGGAATAGGAAAGGCCCGGGAGTGGGAAGGAAGCGGTCGTGGCCCTAATTAAGGTACAGCCCCAGCATTTGCCTGCTATGAAACTGGGAAACCACGGAAAACCATCTTCAGTGCTGTCGGCAGTGGGGTTCGAACCTAGTATCTGCACAGCCAACTCACCCGGTCCTATTATTATTATTATTATTATTATTATTATTATTATTATTAATATTATTAATATTTTCCTTTCTTCATACACTTCTCCACAGGAAATATTGGTAGTAACGGGGCACGGGATGCACCAAGTGCCTTACATAGTTAAAGTATTTACACATTATAACACAAACATTGATGTACAGGTATATACAAAACTGTAGATCACAGGATCTCCATTCTTGCGAGAGGAACGATCGCACAGTGTTGCATGTTGACAGAAGGACAGAATGTTGCATAATTTTGTAAATGTTCGGTGGAATTATTATTATTATTATTATTATTATTATTATTATTATTATTATTATTATTATTATTATTATTATTATTATTGCCTGTTCCTGCGACACCGGGCGAGTTGGCCGTGTGCGTAGAGGCGCGCGGCTGTGAGCTTGCATCCGGGAGATCGTGGGTTCGAATCCCACTGTCGGCAGCCCTGAAGATGGTTTTCCGTGGTTTCCCATTTTCACACCAGGCAAATGCTGGGGCTGTACCTTAATTAAGGCCACGGCCACTTCCTTCCAACTCCTAGGCCTTTCCTATCCCATCGTCGCCATAAGACCTATCTGTGTCGGTGCGACGTAAAGCAACCTGCAAAAAAAAAAAAAAAAAAAAGTTCCTGCGACAATCTCACCCTTTTCATTTTGTGATCATCAATGACTAGAAGGCAACTGGAAAACTGAGGCACTTGCAAAGACAGTGAAGAAGTCTTTAATAAACAAGTTTATTTATTATTATTTTACATTTCATGAACTGCGATATATAGAAATTAAAACAATTATTATAGTGTGACCAATTACCAACTTCTAAACAACGTTTGGCACTGCAAAATAACTCAGTAGATGATCTAATAGTACCACTGTAGTATAAACTGCATCGAGATGAAAAATTCACGAACTTGTGTCGAGGGACCGCAGACGAAGTACGTAGGTGGATCAAAAGGTTAGTTGCACTAACGCGCCGCAGCAGCGCGCTGTGTGTCGCAAACGTGGGCACAGCGGAGAAAGGGACAGACACTGCCCACACGTCTGTTAGGCAGGTCGCTGTGGTGTCTCGTCTAGTATTGTGGGAATAGCGGCCAAATGCAATGGCGCGTCAACTGGACGTTCACTCCAAATATGAGGTGCGTGCGACAATCCGATTCCTATGGGCCAAAAGGAAGAATTGCACGGACATCCATCGTAAAATTAGTGCTGTGTATGGGGAGCGGGCCATTTCCCGGCAAGGTATCGTAAAGTGGTGTTAGCAATTCGAAGCCGGACGAACGGACAACCATCGCGAAGGCAGGCCCGCAAAGTCCAGGACCCGTGCAGAGGTCAACAGTGTGAATGCGATCATTAGGCAGAACCGGAGCATTAAACTGAGCGAAATAGCGACGCAGCTGAACATGTCGTATGGCAGTGTGTTCGCCATTGTTCACGAGGACTTTGGATAATGTAAGCTGTGTCAAAGATGGGACCCACGTTTTCTCACCGATGAGCACAAGGGACAACGTTTCCCATCCTCCCTGGCATTTTTGCAACGCTATGCCGCAGGCGGCAACGGGTTTCTGCGGCGAATCGTCACAGGCGACGAAACGTGGGTCCACCACTTTACCCCCGAAACGAGGAGAACATCAATGGAATGGGTGCACCCCTCATCACCACAACGAAAGAAGGCCAAGGTTCAACCTTCAGCCGGTAAGGTCATGGCGACAGTGTTCTTTGACATGCAGGGTTTGCTGCACGTGGAATTCATGCCGAAAGGAACGACGATCAACGCGGTGTCGTATTGTCAAACGCTGCAACGGTCGCGTAAAGCGATTAAAGGGAAGCGCCGGGGGAAATTGAGCGCCGGTGTGATTTTGTTGCACGATAACGCAACACGTCACAAGGCCCGCCAAACGAGAGAAATGCTGCAGCGTTTCAAGTGGGAGGTCTGGCAACATCCACCCTACAGTTCCGACCTAGCGCCATGTGACTTTCATCTGTTCGGTAAGCTCAAAAACGAGCTCGATGGTCGACGTTTCCAGACCGATGAGGAGGTGAAGACCGCTGTCTCCGAGTGGTTGCAGAACGCTGGAGGATTTTTCTATCCACCCGGCATCCACAAGTTGGTTGTGCGTTCGCAGAAATGTTTGGAATCTCTTGGAAACTATGTGGAAAAGTTACGTTACAGTGTATGTCGTTATAGTCGTGTTGCTGTTGTATAGGTGGTGTAATAAATGGCCATAACTGGGAAGTGCAACTTATTTTTTGATCTGCCCTCGTAGTAACTCGTAAACAATATCTCACATAAGAAATGACAGTGTTCTAGGATCTCCGAAGTAAATTTTGAACTCCTGACACTTAAAATATGTTTGTACCTAGAGCAGGACCTTTCCACAACACACGAATTTCCAGGCGCATATTTCAAAGAAGACACTTCACACTCGCCATCCAATAATCAAGTTACTTTCATCATAGTTGTTCAACCTGGACTGCGCTGCAATACTTTTTCAGTTTTTGTTTCATTTCTGTATACAAACATCCTAGAATATATCCACCTTATTCACCGGACCTAGCACCATGAACTTGTACCTATTTCCTGCAGTGAAAAACGAACCTCGGGGTCGTCATTTTCAAAGCGATCAAGAAGTAAACAATGCAATTTCGGGTACACTCAACGGAGGGCTTCGGGGAGTGTTTTGAACAGTGTATTGTGTCTCAGGAGAATACCTTGAAAGTCTGTAAGTGAATTTGAATAAAGGTAGCCATTATTTTGCTGCTCCTCTCTGTAAAGTAAAGAACATTCACACAGAATTAAAAAGTAGACCTAATTCAAATGTGGCCTGTTTTTATCCGTAAAACTAAAAATCAAGCCTTTTCTTTATTTTTCATATTCTCGTCACATCGTATTTTTATACAAAATGAAGTCTTCTCTTTCGATTTGAAATTGCAACATCAGTACTACTTTTGATAGCCAAAAAGCCAAAGAGGATCGTGTTCCTGCAGTATGTTCCTAAATGCGGGACCTCTCATAGGCTGCTGAATTCATCGGAACTGTAGAAACAATTAAGAACTGAAAGTGAATACTCTTTTCAAATATGACAAGTCATTTCTTGGATATATTTCTTCTTTTATCCTTCCATTTTGTAACTTAAAAGGTCTGCAGCTCATAGAGAAGACGTTTTTTGTCCAAACTATTAACTTATCTTATCCTGATTGCGTCTACTTCGCTTCCGTGTATAACTTGAGTTAAATGTTTGAGAACATCCAAGTCTTTTTCTTGAAGCCTGGTCTCTGTCAAACAGCTTTGTAGAGATGTTGCACTCTCAGATGGACTTCGAGGATGGCTAAGATGGAAATCGACCCCCCTCTACTTAGTTTACCTCGCGAGGCTGAGCGCATTCCGTTCCAGCTCTCGTACCACTTTCCAAATTTCGTGGCAGAGCCGGGAATCGAACCCGGGCTCCGAGGGTGCCAGATAATCACACTAACCACTACACCACAGAGGCCATCTTAAAGCTAAGAAGATAAGTATAGCGAAGAGATTTCTTACCATTTAGCTATTACATGTAGTAAAGAATGCGTCAGAGCTAACATAACTACAGGAGAACCTGTGGCGTTCGGCGCCCACCAGTCAGTATTTATTCGAAACTTATTTGCGACATTTGAATTAGGATGATGGCGGAAGGTAAAATTGAACAGTAATAGAATTTATATGTATTACATTGGTAGCCTATGCAATTTTCAATGATTTAATGTTTCGTTAAGCTAAATTAGACAGAGTAACGAAAAAATTACTTGTAAGATTTGTACTTCTAAGTCTGTAATATTACGGAAGCTTGGTTTTCTTCAAAATACTGGGGTAGCAAATGCCACCCCTTACCACCTCAGAATTACGCCTATGGTTAGCACTAATTTAATTGTGGGAGGAGCTGATAAAAATCACGACTAGCAGGGTGATTTTCCCACTAAATCTAGGTTTTCTTACTCTTCATCAGTGGGTAAGTGGGGCAGGGCTTTTCCGTGTTTTTGTCAGCGAATATTTTGTTTTTTCAATTCAAGTTTCATGTAATATAATAATGTAATAGTTCAAACCTAAGTTCTTGACATTTACAGTCGTAATGCCGTCAAAAGACCTCAACTGCAGGGCAAACCATTTAAGCAAGGAAGCACCTCTTCAAGTGTCAAATGCACTTAGAGGCACTGATTCCCCTTCTTGACGCCAGCGCCGATATGAATTTATCAGCTGAATGAATGTATAATTTGTCTCGAGCCATGGACACCGCTAGTTTCTGCTGATGCAAATAACACCAGGAGCTGACACCATTCATACTGCCCCGCCAAGGTCAAATGAAGAAGTGAAGGTAATGTTTAGTCATTACTAAAATGAAAGTCAAAAATTAAATGAGACCCGAAAGATCGATTCGGGCAGGACAGAGAAGAAACAAACAATATGAGCTTCCAAACGTAATATTTCAAAATCGTCTTCCTCTGTCAAGTGTTAGGAAAAGACATCAGTGATCACTGAGTTTACCTTGAAATAGACTTCCAATACTTTAACCTTTCAATTAAAAGGATATGCTTAATTTTCCTTTTGATGTTGTATTTTCGTAACTCAACAAAGCTAAACGAGGGGAAGTTGATATGCAAAGACGAACTGTATGGAAGTTACAAAATCAGGATTTAACAACCGTCCTCTATTCACTCCATAAGGGAAAATCTCCCAAGTAGATAACTTTTAATACGTAGGCGAAATTATACAACCAAACGGGATAAATCAGGAAACAAAGAGAGAAAGAAGGAAAGAAAGAAAGAAAGAAAAATTAGAAAATTACAAAGCGCATACAAAATTCAAAATTGTTTGAAGCAAATACAACAAAAAGTCTATATCGCAAAATAACGACACTAGAACACTCTGGTGATGGACCACAAATTTAAAACATCGAAAAACAAGACAGGAAACTTCTCAGGAAAATTCTAGGACCAAAATGCGAAAATGGTATTTGGGCCAAAAGAAAATCACAGGAAATCTATCAAGTAACAGAAAAATCACAGACACTCTAAGAAAAAGAAGATTAAAGTTCTATGGTCACCTGATCAGGATGGATACCAATAGGTTAACACAGAAAATACTAAATCTCGCAGTATGTATAAAAAATCGCAACTGGCTTACAGAAATAAACAATGATCTTCAGGAAATTGGTATAAATGAAGAAATCTTGCACGACAGAAAAAATTCAGAAATCTCATAAACAAACAGAAACTTCCTTATCGACCTAAAAGACAAGCTACAGGATGGACGGAAGAAGCATAACGAAAGGATGAAGAGATTTTGGGAAGCCAAGAAGAAACGTTGTGCTAAGTAAGTTCACACACGCTCCTTAGTTGATGGAACTAATAAGAAAATAATTTTAAAAATAAAAAAAAGAGGGGAAGTTGGAGGGGGCAGGGGGATGGTTTCCAAGCAGCCGTCTAGTGGGTAGTCCCATTCCAGTGTGTCGTACATGGTACGAGAGAGACGTGCCCGATCCCCATCCCCTCTCCTTGGGGTCGCCACTACCCACAGAACTACAGGGGATTAGCGTACTACATCTTCCTCGTGCACCGCTAGAACAGCTCATGCTGTCCTTGACCCTTGGTACACTTCATTGACGGCCGGTCAAGCAGCACTGCTCTGCATTCAGATACACTGTTGCGCCTTTCAGCGTTCAGTCTGTAAGCCTCTGTGAATGTACTAACCGCCGCCACAATCCTCTATTTGTAACTAGTTCTGTGGCCTCATTTAGTTTTATACCTCTCATCTTCAAATTGCTAGAACCATCGTTGTCTTGGTCTACCTCTACTTCTCTTACCCTCCGTGGCTGAGCCTATTTCCTCCTAGATAACATAAGCTCCTCCATTCGACTCACATGATCCCACAATATGAGTACAGCTCCATCCATCGAGTTCATTCCTCAATTGGTCCTTTTCCCCTCATTCCGAGAACCCTCCTGTCCGCATCAGCGATCATGCTCGCTACGTTACGTCTAACTTATGGAGTCCGCCCAGTTTTCACTCCCGTACACCAACGATGTTTTGAAACGGACCGGTGCCAATACAGTTTCATCCGGAAGCTGACTTTCTTCTTACAGAATACTGTTGATCGCAACTGCGAGCTCACTCCATTAGCTGTACTGCACCTTGATTCAATCTCACTCACTATATTACCATCCTGGGAGAACACACATCCTAAATACTTGAAATGATCTACCTGTTCCAGCTTTGTATTCTCAACCTTACATTCAGTTATTTTAGGTTTCTTACCTACTGACACCACTTCAGTCCTGGAAAGGCTGAATTTTCGTATCATACTCATTGCGGATTTTTTTTCACGTTCTGCCATCAAGACCAAATCCTCAGTATAGGTTAAACTGCTTACTAAATTTCCACCTAACTGAATCACTCAATCAACAGATGATCCATGTAAATTAATAACAAAAATGGTGAAAGATTACAACCTTGTCGAACGCCTCAAAACACCTTGAATCAGGAACTAATTCTACCATCAATTCTCACTGCAGCCCAAGTGACACCATAAATGCCTTTCATTGCTTTTTATAATCTACCCTTAAACTCATAGTCCCCCAGTACTAATCCCATACCAACACACAAGTTCAGTAAACGCTTCCCCGTATCTTCCCCACATTCAGGCATCACCTTCTTATGTTCTTCAGTTCTGTTTCGAACTCTCGTAGTGAAATCGGCCATAAGCACTATTCTATCCTTGTTGTTCACGCTGACCATGATGTCACTCCGTACTGCATAAAACGTGTCAACTTCATCCTCATCTCACCCTCACATGGTGAATACACTGAGACAATTCTCCGAGTATCAAATCTACCCACATCATTCGCTCATTTGCGTGCAAAAGTATTCCTGATGAGCAGTCCTATCCCACACCCTGCCCTTTCCTTTTTAACACCTGTCAATAACACTTTATAATCTCGAGTCTCTTCCTCGTTTTCTCCCCTTACCCGAATATCATTAACTCCTAACCCATCCAGACATGTCTTATTTTGTTATTCTGCCTGCCCTACTTTCTTCCTTCCATATCCGCATTAATACTGATGACTCCCTGTCGAATGCCATTTCGTTCGCCAAGTTGTTTCCAAGGAGTCCCTCGCCTGTCAAATGGAAGTGGGACTCCATTACCCCCATAGGACCGAGCTTGTTCTGAACTCGGTAAATGTAGGATGCTACCCTACTTACACAAAGTTAGGGGTTAGGGACCACCGGTGGCTTTATCGCGACTCTCAGGACTCTCTGTGACAGCCGGATACAAACACCCTCCATGGCGCAGACCTTGAGGTCACAAAGCTCGCAGTTCTGATAGTACTGAATCTGAAGATCCTCGAACACCGCACATCTGTGTCACTAAATTTACTGACACCTAAGAGAAGTCGTGAAGAACAAAGTTCCAGCACCTTGACCCAAAAAACAGCACAAGCAGTGGGAGATATCTAAACCACGCCCATCACATTTCGTAATTGTTCGTAAGAAGAAGAAGAAGGAGGAGGAGAACCTCCACTTCTCTTGGACTGTGTTCTGCAAAAGGTCATTCGTGAGTGGGGAAAATGCTGAGTCAATAGGTTACAAATGGTTCAGACTTCGTCCGAAACTCAGAGGAGTGTACATTGACTGCCTCGTCCGGCTCCATGACCAGATGGTTAGCGTGCTGGCCTTTGGTGACAGGGGTCCCGGGTTCGATTCCCGGCAGGGTTGGGAATTTTGACCATCATTGGTTAATTTCGCTGGCACGAGGGCTGGGTGAATGTGTCGTCTACATCATCATTTCATCCTCATCACAATGCACACAACTTTACATTCAGTTATTTTAGGTTTCTTACCTACTGACACCAAATCAAAAGATCTGCACCTGGCGAGACGAACATGTCCTCGGACACTCTGAAAGCCATACGCCGTTTCGTTGACTGTCTGGCCTTCGCAGATGATTTCGTCACTTTTGTTAACGACATTCATTCGTGAGTGAATACGATCAGTAGCCGAGAAAATAGGAATGTAAATCCTTTGTGAAGACAAAATAAGTGGCGAACATCAGTGACGGAGTAGACAAATATTACATGTCTAATATTTGGGGGAGGTGATCCAACAGAATCGGTCGGACTATTGACGTCAGGATATGAAAGTTAGAGCACGAGCAGCACGAGGACGGTGAGTTCAGGCACTACAACACAGTTGTTAAAACGGAGGAACAGTTAACAGGAGACATGGGAATCGTAGGATATTAAGGAAGATCCTCGGTGGCAAATGAGTCGATGAGATATAATGACGAGGAACAGAACCAATCGCAGCATCAATTATTCTCCTGACACATTTCCAGTGTGCCAGGTGATCAGAGTATGGCCCACAAGGCCGAACTGCTTCCAGGAGACAGATCGGTCAAATTAATGGCAGGACAGATGATGAAGATATACCAAAACCAAAAGACGCAGAGGACCTCAACCAAAAGAGCTCGTGGGCTCAAGAAATGCTGCGAAAATGTCAAAGCCGGGACAAGAACAAGACCTACATTGCAATCACGCAGTCCATTGAGGCTCAAAGAAGAAGATTCTGCCACCCACACACTTCTTGTCTAGTGGCCCCGGGCTCTGTTCGAACGCGACTACGAACTACCACTATCTGTTTTACATAGCATTGGCGTTATGTAAAAGTGCCGAGAGTGCGACAAGCTCACAGCCACCTGATCCATGCTTGGTCGTTGGTCACCTACACGTCTATTGTAGCGGCATTCCACCTATGACAGTTGTTCGAAGCGGTGGTGGTGGTGATGATTATTATTTTAAGAGGCAATCACTAACACTAATCAGAGGGGAGCCGACACTTAGAAAAATGAAGATATCTAGCAAAGAAAGACAAGGTCCGCGAAGGGCGTGGAAATGAGGCCTCGAATACGCTAATACCGTCGGGTCAGAAAAGAACAAGACTTGACCAAGGAAGGTCGGATAGACGTTATAATAGTTTACAGCGCTCGAAATAGAAATTTAGAAGTCCTAGTATACTTCTCAAGTTTTGATTTCCCTTGTACCAGATTGTACGTTTATAAAAATTATCAACGATCAGGCGACTGTCCACGTAAGATGAGTAACAGGAATCTTCGCTTCACCGGCGTTGTGAAGCGAAAATAGATGTTTTAAATGAGCTTTTCAGCGTTGTCAGTCTGAGAATATCCGAGCTCCCAGTCATGGTTCACAGATAGTTTGGTGCATCTTGGCAATCACCAGGCTACATGGCAACATAGACATAGAATAAAGAACTAAGGTATTTCCTGTGTCCGACCTTCGAGCCCCGCAACTGACGTAACCGACTCCAGGTTACTCGTTCCAAGGTTCCAGCTGGGTTCTCTGACACAGTAGAGAACTCCTTCCCCTGGTTTCGAGCAGACGGTGTTCAAATATCGCTTTTAAATCCTACTGCAATTGAATGAACACTGTCAAAAGGTGGTAAGTGATTTTTTCTGAAACAAGAATTTGTTACTAAAACCCGTTTCATCGCGTAGAGATGTAAGCTCTATTCAGTATGATAATACTGTTCTAGAAATTTTTATTTAGTTGGGCTAGAAATTGAGGAAAATTTCTGACCTGGTTCTCTGAATGTTAAATTCACACACACGCGCGCGCGCGCGCATGCCGCAACCGCCCCGAAGGGCCACGGTGTACAAAGCGACCGTTGCTCAGCTCGAAGGCCTGCAGATTACGAAGTATCGTGTGGTCAGCACGACGGATCCTCTCGGCCGTTATTCTTGGCTTTCGAACATGATGCACCTATCTTCATTAAAGCAGTGTGAATCAAAATGTTATTTTCGTCAAAAGGTAACTTAGTGCTTTCTGACAATAACGTATTCAATTATTCGTAGCTTACATCACAGCCTGCACCGTTGCTATGGTTACATTTTCGTCACACACATTTTCCGATGACACCAGCGATTAATGCTAACGATAAGACAGCTTTCTGTACTCGTGTCAGATATATTGCAGTATTTCTACCTTGATCTATATGCAATTTTTTCACATTTGATCTGAAAAATATAAAATTGACTTAAATTACAATGTTCCTGTATTTTAAAATTCTACAGCTGGACTGACTGGCAATAATACTCAGTATATATCATGCATTTGTTTCAAAAAGAAAGAAGAGAAATTATCAGAGTCGATGTTTCCAGAAGTATAAAACTTAAAAGCAGGAACAAGGAAAATTCGTAATTTACGTGGAAATATGTCCTCAAAGATTTTTCAGTTATAATTTGGCAGTATCGTGTCGAGTTCACCGGGTAAAAAAATGGTAAAATTGACATGACACGACACCTGAGTAGAGTAGAGGAGAGATCCTTGCTTTATGCTTGCCAGGAACCCACCAAGCTGCCCCTAGGTGCTGTCATGAAGACTATTTTCTGTTGCCTGAAATGTATCCTGCATCATGTGTACCCACGAGGCTGTCACCCTCACCTCGTTGGAAATTACAAAACCGCGTACTTTGAAATTGTCGTGGCAAGAGTCCATAACATCACTTTTTGTCAAAATTTAGCAAGACTCTAGATCAGGGCCTCTCAGGATGCATGCGCGCGGTGCAAAAGACGACTTCGCTGGTCGCTCTTCCAAACTCGGAATACGATCTATGCCAGTTTTTACTACGGCTAGGGTACACTCCAGTCTCCATTTCGAACCCTAGCCGTGACAATAAAGCATAATCAAGGCCTAGACACCAAACTGGAAGTCGGCCTTCCACCACCATGCCCAACTGCATCCTACCTGGCGTAGATCTTGCCTACACAGACGATGTTCTTTTCAGATACCTGAAAAATGAAGGAATCCCGATTATTAACCTCCGGAGAATACACCAGAACTTCATGCCAACTGACCGGGTACTCCTCCAACTCTCTTCAGAACGAGCGGTCCAGACTGCAATAAGATACGGAATTTTCATCAACGCCAAGCCACACTACGCCGAGCCCTGCCCACCCCAACTGGAAAACGAGTTCGGACCGTACCCGGGAACCAAGCCACCTTGCCGGCCACCTCCATTAAGGACACCCCCATACATCCCACCACCCCAGCCAACAACCCATCCCCTCACTACCCTAGTCACTACTATTACCACCACCATGGCTACTACTCCTGCCCGCAGCTCTCCCTACACCACTACCACCATGACCCACTCCTCCCCTATTATGATGTCCCCCGTTCCCCTATCCAACCCAACCCAACCGGCGACAGAAGAAGCAGCCCACAACACCACCATGGACACAGAAAGGCCACCGTCACCGCCACCAGCCCCCGAGTCCGAGCCCGAGCCCAATAGAACAACCCAGCATCCACCAGCTCCAGAACCTCATACCAGCTGTGTCATCAGAGGAGTGAATCCAGCCATCCCACCGGAACTAATAAACCAAGAACTTCAACGCACAGGACTACAACCGAAGAAAGTAAGCAGAATCTACAACGCAACAGGACCCACCTACATGATAAGAGTTCAACTCCAGCTCCCCGAAGAAACCCACCGCCTGACCGAAAACGGAATCCAGCTCTTCGGGAAGCACCATCGGGTGGAAGCATCACGCTCCCCTCCGCAAAAACCCACCCGCCCCAATCGCAACCCTTCCCAGAACCATACCCGTCTAGCCCCCCCTACCAACTCACACAACAACTCCCAGCTCCTTCTACTACTCCTAACCTCCCTAGCAAACATCACCTCCTTCTAGCATCAAATCATACCACTATTCATCCCAAACAATCGCAACCTCATTAGAATTTAAGTCTATCTTTGTAACCAGCAAATGTATGTAAACCTAAAATTATTCCAAACAATGTATGTAACCTCAAAGAAATAAATAAAAAGCAAAAGAACGGATACTGCACCTTAGCCAAGAGGCCAATCCCTCACTTCAACAAACCCAAAGCTCCTTCCTTTTATCATCAAACCTCTACAAATCCCCGAACCCCGCCAAATCTCCTGGCAAGAGAGAAGGCGTAACCTTCTAGGTGGCCCGCCCCTTCCCTTCGGGAAGGGGAATGAAAACATCCCCCTTGGTCCTTGGGTTGACCAGAGTGCCGACCCCCCACTCCTCTTTCCCTACACCTGCCTCCGCGTTCCTCACCTTCACCGCTGTTTCTCCCCCACTGCGAAATGTTTACGTGTGGTTGAGGGGAGACGTTCAGTTGTATGGGACAAGGTTACCAGTGTTATTAAAAACAACCTCTTCTTTCAGTTTAGTTTGAGGGTCCCATTTCCGAAAGGCGCTGGACCAGGGCACTAAACACCTTTACAGGTGGAGCACGGCATGCTGGATATTTGTCGGCATATACTGTAGATTACGTTTGGTTTGAGTTGTGTCCTTCTCCAGCTCTTCTTTTCCCTTTTCCTTGCAATTATACCAGTAATGTCTGAAATAAGGGATCGGCTGACAGCAATTCTGAGAGCGTCCTTTAAATTATAATCAGAAATACTAGCACGCAATCTAGTTTTCGTACAAGTCAAAAGAGAAAAAAACCCTTCACATATACATGTGGAAACAAACATAGAAATAACCTTAGCTGCTTCTCGATGTAGCTTAGGAAAATCTTCCTTCGACAAATTCTCGTAGAATTCGGGCAAAGTCTTTGTATGGAAAAACAGATCTTTTTTGACGATCATTGTTTTGCAAATCTATTAATTCAAATTGCAAATCAGGAGACACACTTTCAACTGCTATCGAAAGGGCTTTACAAACACATCAAGCATTGGCTGCAGGTCAGTAATATCCTGTAACGAGAAACACTTTAACAAAAATAAAAGTTATGTTTTTAATATATAAAATTACTTTGGAGTACCAAAAGGGACATATTTACATAAAGAGGTATTGTAGACGAATGTATTATAATTGTATGCTACGCTTGTACACTTAAAATCATCTACGTTTTTTACAATTGGCGATATACCGGTACTTTACCTGGAATCGGTGGCTAAACTCGTTTTCAAGGGATTGTAGCACCTCGACGTACTTTTCAAAGCGTGCTCCTTCCCGCACAGATGCTGTCAAACAAAACCATGGTAACGTTCTGAGTAAACCTCTTTGTAAAACCTAGAGTATTTACCAAAGATTTTAATATGTATTGAACCCTTTGGTCCACCCTGAAGGATACCTACCTTCCTTACCTATCAGCAAAAGTTCATGAGATCTGTCTCTTGGATCTTATCGGGTTCTTCATCACTTGCTGAGGTAAAGGTAGGGTTCAGTAATTCTAATCTATCTACTCAAATGAAAGGTCTGTTTAAAAATATTCCTATTTATTCAAGTAACCTCTGAAGAGTTAAACATTTTATCATCGGTATCATTGGAACCCAATCTTGTCCACTGTACACCACAATCATGGTCAGAACACTGGTGTGACCCTTTGACATAACTGCCTGATGGGCATCCTTATTAGAAACCATTGTCTCAGTTATTAATTAAAGAAAAGAAAGTCTGGAAATCCTTAGATTCGGCTTCCATGTGAGACTACGTGTACCATCATAGTGATTCTTTATGGTCCAGTCCTCGTAACACGAACTCTGGACTTTGGGTATAATTAAGGCCGTCCAATCGGTGTGTGCCACACAGTGGTTATACGGCATGGGCCCTTAATTGAATCGATGTGACCTGCGACTATATCATGGACCGACATCTAAACTTCTAAAGTTACTTTAAAGTCATTTTGGACCGGGCGAGTTGGCCATGCGCGTAGAGGCGCGCGGCTGTGAGCTTGCATCCGGGAGATAGTAGGTTCGAATCCCACTATCGGCAGCCCTGAAAATGGTTTTCCGTGGTTTCCCATTTTCACACCAGGCAAATGCTGGGGCTGTACCTTAATTAAGGCCACGGCCGCTTCCTTCCAACTCCTAGGCCTTTCCTATCCCATCGTCGCCATAAGACCTATCTGTGTCGGTCCGACGTAAAACCCCTAGCAAAAAAAGTCATTGTGGATGATGACCGCAAGGAAAATGATGCTACAGTGGCATATGGCCCTACTCTAAGTCACTGAGGTTGATGACCCCATGACCATCCAAGTTTCTAAGCTGAAAGCTAAACACAATTAAGTTACATCGGTTGATGACCAAAGTTTCCACTTTACTAACCCCATCACATTTACTGCTCAATCAATCAAAGTTAAATAATGCAACAACAACAATGCTCACAATACTTTGTGGCAGTAAAATCCATTACCTTCGGATATGTCCCCTTAATCGTTACGTTAACTTTCACATATTCCCCTGAAAACGAACTAAGATTTCCAGAATGCATCTCCAAGTTATTCGCTTGATTTAAAGTTATTTCAAAATACGTTTCCACTGAATTTAATAATTAAATAAATTTAAATGATTTAATGAAATCTTAATGAACAACAAATTCTATCTCCACGGACGAATGGTTTCTTTCACGTGTCCCTACTTAATGTCTTGACGTAATTCATTTTAATCATACCGGATGTCTATCGTCGGTAACTGGAAAAAATTTATATCACTTATTTCCAGTATTCATCTTTGTAAGCTGTGCTGTGACAGAGAACTGGAACTGGATGTTGTGTGTTGCAAGAAGATAGAGTTTGAAAATGTAAAAGTTTTTTTTTAAATTGAACATAACTGATGGATTTTATTTTGTTCGTAATATTTTGAGAAATGAAGAAATAAGAACTCTGGTCTTTGCTGGAATATTTGTTTATGTAGCTGAAATATATGTGTAATAATTTTTCTTTCAGGCAATAGTAAAATGTAAATTAAGAAAACCTCAAGATTGGATTGTTAACATTGCAAGAGTGATAAAGTGATTCGTATATCATGATGTAATTTGGTAACATTTAATTTGGAACAGCCTGTACCGCACGTGCGGTTAGGGATGTTGAAATTAGTGATGTAATTTATCTAGTGTCTGTAGACAGGAAATAACCATATATGGTTATGCGAATGTATTGGCGAACGAGAATCTAGTGGAAATTGTTTCTTATTGGTTGATTGTAATCGGGCCATTTCCTGTCTTCTTGCCGGCTTTGGAAAAATTTTGCGTATGCTCGGCGTCATTTTCCATCCGACCGCCCTAGCGAGCGTTCGCGCTCGAGGGCTACCCTCGGGAACTCCTGTCTTTCCGAGGTAAGTGTTATGGCAGTGCTATTTTCATGTTATTTACAATGTTTTCTGATTTCGTTTAATTTAATTTAATTCCTTTGCGTTTCGGTATTTTCTTGGTTAATGTGATTTTCAAAGTTTTAATATTCAACGTGTCTTGAGTTTGCCCTAGATTCTCGCTTTTGTAATTTAAAGTTTTTCTCCAGTCTTTTCATCAATTATCCATTCATTTGTGTTTTGGTTTCGTAATCACTCCGTTATTCAAATGTGTAAAGTATCTGCTACTCTGTTATGTAATTTAGTCTCTTGTAATTTGGGTTATTTGTTATTTTTAATAGAATTAAGCTAGAGGGTGTTTCATGTAAGTCTTTTCTCCCCCATAACGTCATACGTTCCATGTACCTCGATATGGGCTTCCCGCACGTTCCACATCCTATCTTAGTTGTCATTTTGGCCTGTAAGTGTTTTCTATATTTGCTTTAGTTTTGCGTATTTAAAAGATACTCGTCACGCTTCTATGTTTTGATGTGTATACACCGCCTCTGCTTTATTTACAACTATTTCCTTAGTCCTATTATTATTAAGTATTATGTACCGGTATATTACTACTGGTTTTACCTTATTATGTTTATTACTATTATGTGTAACCGTAATTGTCCCCGCAGCGGTTACAGTCTTGTTTCGTGACATCACACTTAATCTAACACTAACCGTTATTACTACTTGGATAACCCTGATAATTAAGTGCAAAAACATAAGTAACTCGCCGTACAAGGTAAACCGATTACGATGTCAGATCTTGTCGTAAAATTTCCGTGAAGCTTTGTGCGCCCTCACAAACAAAACAAACATCATTACCATCACTCTATACTTTGGACAACCCTGAAATTGGCTAACCTTACTCATTGTACTCTAAGTTCGTGGTCTCAAATGTACATTACAATCTCAATTAAACAAATTTACGGTATCTAATAACACACGCGTTATTCCCGGATGAAAATTTCAACTAGATTTCATAATATTATTGATATCCACTACCAGGAAATGCGATCTCAATTCTAACCCACTCTGCACGTTCCGTTACCCGAGCTGTGAACTCCTATCAGCTGACGGCATTGAGCTCCGACCCCTCTCTGCAGTGATATGAAACATCTGTTCGTCTTGCTTGACTGACCTCTCAGAATGAAACCTTTAGCTTCGCCGACAATTAAACAAATACGATCTTTCTGACCAGCGAAGTGCATATAGATTATACTTCAAAATTTCCTACAATAATTGTACACGTCGCAAATTAATACCGGCATGGATTCTCGCATTATACTCTCCATCCCAAACATTACACAAAATATTCCTCGGGCTTATACATATCCCGGAACATTTATAGGCTTCCAATCACCTGATTCACAAATCACATCTCAACTCATACGACACTCTGAACTCTCGTCTCTACTGGACGGCTCTCACTGACAAACAAGACTGGAATAAAAATACTTGGAATCCACGACGCCTGATACGTACAAATACATTAATAATGAACACTTCGCATAATGATCTCGTATTTTCCAAAACTGCATTTCACAAATGACTGTCAAAATTCTACTATTTTTTTTATTGTCAGTCAGACACAGTTTAAATTGACATAGAATAACGTTTCACTCCGTGACAAAATTCACCACTCTATATTCTCAACCCGACAGCGCGCTTCCACTCGATTGAAAACGGGTAACCATGGATTATTTACGTCAAAATTCAAACAGAAAAACTTTACGTCGGATAAAATTATCTCAATTAACATCACAAAAGTATAGGCAATAAATTCACGGAAATTGACGATCTACTCTGGACGTGATATCACTTCGAAGCCCTCACTAATAACTTTTACATGTCACACGGTACTCACAATATTTTAAATTTATCTAAGCAGAAAATAAAACAAATGACCTTTCGTCATGTTTTGACATTCGCCAAAAAACATAGGGGTGACCAACTGCGTCATAAAAACCCATTTCAAATGCACATAAGTTTGACATCACAAAACAAGATATAGTAGGTGGTAAGATGGCAAGGCGCCACCTTAAATTGACGCCGGATTCCATCCTTCGGATCACCAGTGACCTTCCGTCACTTTATCTAGCCATTTTACATTTCTGGCTGTACATCACAATATTTATTTATTTCCTGAAAAAAACATTAAAAAAAGGAAATACCCTTCACACGTGTCTCCATTGATCGCACTCGACTGACGGTAGTTACTACCCGCACACGAATTACTTTACAGCTTTATACTTCTTCTGCAATATCTTGACCGTCCTGTTTATAAGACTACCTTTGCTAAAAAAAATCCATTTGGATTCAAGAACCCAGCCACATCGGCCAAAATCTGCTCGTCGGACTTAGTCTACTTTTGTCGCTTGATTTACAGAACAGTTTAACTCTCTCGCGCAAGATTCAATAACACAATGCAGGGGTTTCATCATGGTGTCCCTTCTATATTTATAGCCATTACCCCCTCTCTCCAGGCATTTTCCCTTTGCCGCCAAAAAAATTTGCGTAATCTTTCTGACTTCAATGAACCGTATTTAGAAAAATTTTGGATGTAACCATGTATTTGTTAACTCACTAGCAGTAGTGATCCTGAACATTTAAAATTTATATTTATTAATTTAACTGGTTAGATTACCTCATTTGATAGGCACTACTTTTCTGTCGACTTCGCGTGGGGACGCTATACACGCGCGCTCTTCTGAAATAATCCACCGAAATGGCTTAGCAGTCTCAAACTTTCTTCTGTATCCTTCCACGTACGACACGTGCGGATGACGTGACGTATCCCAGAGCGTGGGACGGAAAGTAGCTACCCCCTTGCCACGTGTCACTCCCGCGATATCAAGAAATTTTCAGAAATGTAGTAACTTTTCATACTTAAAATTCTTAGGGCACAAAGGTCATGGGTCAGTATATATATCGCTTACCTAGCTCGGGTAAGTGTTCCGTATTTTTTCCCGAAAGGTTGTATTTGAGGAGTTGAAGTTTCTGTTGGAAAGCCTTAATCTTGCTGACCATGTCGTTGATTAGATGATTGTTTTTGGAGTTTCATACTTAGATCATTTAGCTGCCCATTCAGGGTCATGTAAAAGTCGCTCTGGACGTCCTTTTTCCGCCAAAAACTCAGCAACAGCGTGGCGTATTCGAAAAAATCGTAAAATCACCTTTCCTTTGCTTAACCACCGTACCTCTGTATGGTAGGGGATATCGAGATACTCTTCCTCAAGTGAAACGAAAAATTCTTTGAATTAGGCGATGAGTGAGCCCGTGAGAGCGAATATAGTTTACGATACGCACAACTACGGTCATCACGTCTTGAAGACCGATAATTTTTGCGCAAAGAGCCTCTTGGTGAGCAAAACAATGCATGGATGGATGGCAAATTCGGCATATTAAGTTTTTTCCGTAGTAAGCCAGTGAACCCTTTTACTTTACCGCGCATTGCTGGCGCCCCGTCTGTTGTCAAGGAAAATAGCTTTTCCCAGTTGAGGCCTATTCCTTCAGATACCATTTCGACCGCGTCTAAAATATCCACTCCTGTAGCAGTGTCCTTCATTGAAATCATATCTAGGAGCTCTTCCGTTACAAGCAGATGGTCGTCTACGCCACGTAAAAAATGGCTACCTGGGATGTGTCGCTAATATCCGTTCACGCATCAAGTGCAATGGAATACGCTAACAAGTCTTGAGTTTTGGCTGCCAATTGTTCACGAAATTCCCTGCAATGTCGCTGATTCGTCGTGTTATTGTTATACTGGACAGTGGTATTCTGCTGTATGCTGGAGCTAATGTAGGATTCATTGTCTCTACTACAAAATACTCTCTATTAGTGGCCCTTCCTTGAACGGCTTCCCAGCTCTTGCTAGCCGTAAAGCAACTTTATAACTAGCTCTAAGAGCAGCGTCACTACACCCTTCATCTTCTCCGCTCTAAATTAGATATATTAAAAAAATGAATTAGAAATACACTTACATGTTTGAGAGGAATGTAAACATAATTTTTAAAAAATTGCAGAACCCGTAACCAAAATGAAAATGCTACAGTACTAGAACAAACCTCATTTCTGGATATAGAATGCTCTTCTTCAAGATGTTTCAACTTCCTTAATTCTTTCTCTCTGGCGTCTCCTGTGTTTTCACAATAATGTAGTCTGTTGTAGTGACGATCTTCTTACGCACTTAATTATCGTCCCACAGATTAAGCACGACAGACAAAAAATACGAAAGTTCCCAGTTCGATTGAAAGGGACTTTCGGAAGTCTTTGCTTTCTTCGAAACATTATGTTGCTGTCGTGCGCTTATCTATTTCACTGATAAACAAGCCGTCTATCACCGAACGCTTCGTCGCTCTCAGCACACCACACCATCCGAGTAAAGCCGAGTTGAAGCCGAGTCGGACCGATGCACAGTGCACCACGCTCTGCACGCATGAGAGTTTGGGCGTTTGAGAGGCCCTGCTCTAGATGGATGGTAGAATCTTGTTAGCCACTTCGCGCCCCTACGTGGGAGCTTACACCCCCCTCCCGCCTTGTCCAGCACAAATCTCACATGGAGTGACCGGAATTTGAACCACGGAACCCAGCGGTGAGAGGCCGACACGCTGCCGCCTGAGCCTCGGAGGCTTCTATAGTTCAAAATACCGATTTTTAATTTTCATCCACTGAGCTCGATAGCTGCAGTCGCTTAAGTGTGGCCAGTATCCAGTATTCGGGAGATAGTAGGTTTGAGCCCCACTGTCGGCAGCCCTGAAAATGGTTTACCGTGGTTTCCCATTTTCACACCAGGAAAATGCTGGGACTGTACGGTACCTTAATTAAAGCTAGGCCGCTTCCTTCCCATTCCCAGCCCTTCCCTGTCCCATCGTCGCCATAAGACCCATCTGTGTGGGCGCGACGTAAAGCAACTAGCAAATAAATAAATAAATAAATAAATAAATAAATAAATAAATAAATAAATAAATAAATAAATAAATAAATGCATCCACTCTGTGACAAGAGACCCCTGGTGTTCTAACTCCTCCTGCAGTAATTAAATGATTATTTACATTTTAGCAATATAAATTATTGAAAGAATATGTCACGACTGATGCAGCATTGCAACGAAACAACTTGCCACAATTCATAAATTAATAGGCCTATAAATGCTAAAACACATGAAAGATAAAACGAACTTCTCGTTACAGCAAGCTTTCATCCGTAGTGAAATTGGGATCGGCTGCAATCCACTGCTTCAGCCAGTAGGACTTCGACGATTTTTCTTTGGACATTGCCGCGGACACACTTCTTCTTCTTCTTCTTCTCCTTCTTCTTCACAGTAAATCACAACACGTTCTGAATAGAGAGAGAGATTTATTAAAGAAATAAATCATCCGTTCTCCGATGAGGGTGACCGTTTGGATCGAGAGGGAGGTAGGGATACAGGTTGTGTAACATAGTTCACGTTGATTGGTTCGCGCATATGTCTTAGGAGGTTGGAGGGGTTGAAGGCTTGTTTCTCCTGATGGAAATTGCCCAAGCACTATTTCTGGTGACTTCCGAGAATTCCCTTTTCTGTTCATGGAGTAAACAGATATTGAGAAACGAGAAGATAATTCTGTCGAGCACACCAGCCAAACGGGCTTCTTTAAAATACAGCCATAAGGCATCAAATAGGCAATTACACTCCAAATAGGCACACACTCCTGAAATAGGCATTTATAGGCACAATAAAACCAATGACCTAGTAAAAAAGATCGTAAAACGGATTCATATCCCAAAAGCGTACGATTCTGAAGACAGGAATAAATTAGGCAAACTCCCGTCTCTAGCTGTGACCCATGCGCCGGCAGTGGTGTCTGTGGCAGACGTTCAGGGGTCACACACGGCACATTTTCTAATGGGACACCCCTTCCCGTGACGTTTGGCCACTCATTGTATATTATGTGTTCGATAGACTGAGTTTTACGGAGTCTTCTTCATAAAAGAAGTGTGAGAACAAAATTAAGACATAACAAAGCAGTGATTAAACCACGATTGTACGGTGCTGAAATACTGAAGAAACAAGCAACAATAAGGAAGGAGGAGAGGGGACTGAGCCCAAACTACGGGAAAAGACGAGTCCAGTGTTGTGGGCATCTCCTAAGGATGAACGGTGAAAGATCCTGACGCACTTTGAAAGGAGCTCGCTGAAACCCATCTAGAGATGATGAAAATGAGGACGGTATTCAAGAAACAGACTTCAAGGGAACCTCTAAAGAACGCAGCAAATTAAAAAGGGATCGAATGAAATAGAACATCAAAGAAGAAGTTGAACACGAATGCAATATATTGCAGTTGTTACTCCCTGATCGATAGTGACCCGAATGGAATATAATAATAATAATAATAATAATAATAATAATAATAATAATAATAATAATAATAATAATAATAATAATAATAATAATAATAATAATAATACTATCAACTGACCAAGAGCTCCTACAATGAAAGTATCTTTTCTTAAACACTAAAATGAAGCACTAGCAGGCAGTCATCCGCCCTGAAGCCTCATGTGCTTCACAATTCAACAGGAAGGGACTCACGGACAAGCTTGAAATCGAGGAGAGAAAAAAATATTGAGAAATATATCAGGACCAATCAAGGAAGGAAACGAATACAACAGCCGACCCAAGCAAGAGCTCTACAAATACTGGATGTGGCTAGAAGGAGACGCCTAGCATTTTATGGACACATCTATAGGATGCATCATGCCAGAATGACCAACCAGCTTTTTGTTTAGTAGCAAAAGAGGAAGTCAGGTCACCATGGCTGATGGAAGTAAACAAAGATCTGCAGGAACTGGAGGAACAGAAAGACCGGACATCTCTCAGCACGAGCTTTCAGGACAAACCACCAAGACGGAAGACAGGTAGCCAGAGGACACCCCAAACGCAACAGTTGAATGTCGCGGTTGTTAGTCGGCCTATACAAACAAGAGGAAGAAAAATATAAACATTATTGTTAGTGAATGCTGTTGAAGGACGAACTTGCTAGTGGTTAATGTCGCACTAACTCAGGTTCTGTAGGTTTTCGGCGACGATAGGGCGAGAAATGGGAAGGAAGCGGATGTGGTCTTAATTAAGATACTAGTGAGAAGGCGTCTTAAAGGGTGCCGACGGCGGAGCTCGAACCCATCACCTTAAGAACGAGATTTCCACTTCAAGAGGAGCACGTGGCCTTCGCTAGACATCGACTTTCCTATCCAAGAGTCTTCTTCTTCAGGTACTGACTCTATATCCGCAAAATATGGGTGACGTGGAAACTGCCTTCGCTTCTGACGATACGGGAAATTACTAGCCTAAATTACTAGCCTCCTTAGCAATCTAGCCTGTACTCTTTTAAGTTGGTTAGCAGATGGATCGCTTACTTCAAAAAACTAACTACAGACGCTCATTCGGTGGTATTGTCAGTGATAGTGGATAGAGCCTCATCAATTTCCTTTTCCCCCAAAATTGGGATACAAATTGGCTATTCAAATGACTCTTTAACTTTGGCACCATCTGCCGCAACCGTGCCTCCAGATCGAACATTTCTAATGAGTAACTCATAGATCAATTCCTTCTTGCGCAAGTACCCGGGATGGAGGACTTCGCGAGGGCCAGACATGATGATAGAAAACTTACAAATTTACAAAAACTCCCAGTGACCGAGAAAATTCTTAGAATTCAGCGCGGATCCTATGTTTAGCCGTCAAAAGGGGCTTAATTTAGACCCATTCAACCACGCACCTTCTTTCACCTCTCTGCGTTCCACAGATACCCCGGAACAAGTGGTAGCAGAGCGTGGTTGAATGAGTCTAAATTAAGCCCATTTTGATGGCTAAACATAGGATCCGCGCCGAACTGTTATTCGTTATTCTTTTTAAGACCTCGAACAACTCTTTCACGGTTTTCAGAGACATCGAGGTGGCAGAATTTTGTCCTGTAGGAGTTCTTTTACGCACCAGGAAATCTCCCGACACGAGTCTGACGTATTTTAGCACCTTCAAATACCACCGAACTGAGCCGAGATCGAACCAAGCGTGTTCCGAAAGCCAGAGACTTAACTGTCTGAGCCACTCTCCCGGGCTCTCCTTCTTATTCTTATTATTATTCTTATTGGTCCGCCTTCTTGGTTGAATGATTGGCGTTGATGCCTTCGGTTAAGAAGATCCCGAGTTCGATTCCAGGCCGAGTCTGGGATTTTAATCGCGTATGATTAATTATTCCGCTCGGGGACTGGATGTTTATGTTAGCTCCATTACTCTCATCTTCATAATGAGATAACACACTATGCACTACCAAGCACCACAGAAACCCACAATAGTGATTACATTCCTCCGTATAAGTTTAGGGTCAGGCCGTAAAAAGGGCTAAATCCACAGATTGAACCCGCCGTTGTGGGAAAAGCATTATTGTTATTCTCATTCTTCTTAATATATTATTTTATTTATTTGGGATCGTTTCAACCTCCTATGGGTTACGATTACAACTTCCTTGACTCTTCTTTCTTTTTACGCCACTGCTCCATCATTCCCGTTCCTCACCCTTCTTGTTCTCCTGGGTTTCTCTACGAACAGATCTGTCACCGTTCTGTTTGTAATGTCTCCCTCCCCAATGACACATGTTTTAAGATCCTGATGAACTTCTTTCTTCTTTCCTGGAAGGTGAGGATCTTATTTGCCAGGCGTTCCGGTCCCATTCTTCTCAGGTGTCCATAGAAAGTCAGTCGCCTTTTCCTTATCGAGGTTGAAATATTCTCACATTTCCTGTTCCTTTCTTCGGTCCCAGAATTTTCCTCAGAAATGTACGCTGTTTCTTCTCTATTTCGACAGTCCCCTTTCTGCCAACTGTCTCTGCTGCATAAAAGCATTCAGGTTTCAGCACGGTATTATAGTATCTGAGTTTGGCTTGACAGGAGTTCCTGGCATAGTCTGAATGTAATCTCCATCTTCTTTGCCCTTTCTTCATTAGCTGCCTTCTCCTCGTTGTTTGGAGTCAGAATCTCCCCTAGATATTTGAATTTGTGGACTCTGTTTATGTCACCATACTTGGTCTTCGTTGTCCATGTTCCTTCTTTGGGATCTATGTTCATTTAATTTGTTTTTTCAAAGGATATTTGAAGTCCTGCCTTTTCTGCTGTTTCTTGCAAAACGTCTATCTGTGTAGTGCCAATCTATAGATTTTCAGCTAAGAACACTTTTGTCCCATCTTGATTCCATTCGGGATGTTTTGCTGCCTCATTTCTTTTCGCCAATCCTTTTTCACATTCTCCAAGACACAGTTGAAACGAACTGGGGAGAGGCCATCTCCTTGCCTCACACCTTTCTTCGTTTCAAACGGTTTTGATAGCTCTCCAAGGAATATTACTTGTGAGCGTGTGTTTGTTAATGTCTGTTGTATCATATTACTTGTTTTTTCACCAATTCCAAATTCCTTCAGCATTTTTATTAATGTTTCCCTGTCGACAGACTCATAAGTCTTTTTTGAAATCTACAAACGTCATAATTACCTTCTTGTCTGCTGCTAAAATTTTAGTTTTGACTAAAGTCTTTACGGTAAATATCTGCTCCGCACAGGACCATCTTTTCCTGAATCCTGCTTGGTATTCTCCCCAACTCTTGACCTATGTGACTCTCTATTCTGTTCTGGAGCGCTTTGGACAATATCTTGTATGCGACTGACAGGAGTGATATGCATCTATAGTTTGTTAACATTAGTTTTGTCTCCTTTTGTATGTAACGGGTGCATGATAGCATCCTTCCATTCATCAGGTATCTTTTCCGTTTCCCAAATATTTTGGAAGAGTCTCACCAACTGTTCTAATACCTTGTCCCCTGAGTATTTTAGATGTTCCATGACGATTGAATCTTTACCGGACGTTTTGTTGTTTTCGAGGTTCTTAATTATTTCTTTTATCTCCTCTTTGTCTGGTGGGGCTGAGTCCAAATGTTCGGATTGGGGTCCTTGGAAGAACATCTCTTTCTTAGCAGGCTCACATTTCAGTTTGGCCAAATGTTCACAATATTTCTTGTTGTTCAGAATCAATTTTCCGGAATCATTCTTGAAGCAGATAGTGGGTGGAGAATATTTTCTAAGTTTTTATTTGAAGGTCTTATAGAATTTTCTTGTGTTGTTCTTAACTGATCTCTTTCAAATTTTCGCCCAGCGTTTCTGGGAACTTCGGCCGTCTATTTCCTTCTGAAGCCATCAAAATCCTCTTTGGTTCAGAACGTTCCTTCACCAGGGATGCTTTTTCCTTTTAGCGAGAAATATTGTATGTTTTGCAGTTTCTTGGATTTTTCGAGCATTTTTATCCCATTTATATGTGTTCAATAAATCCAGTTCTTTCTTGTAGTTTTCTGTTATATCTTGGATTATTTTCAGTTCTTCTGTACTTTTATTCTTCTTGATGTTGTGTCAGATAGTGGACTGCTCCTCCTTTACTCTGGGGTAAGTGCCGGAAGGGTCCGAGGACATGTTCGGCTCACCAGGTGCAGGACTTTTAATTTGACGCCCGCAGGCGACCTTCGCGTCGTGATGAGGATGAAATGATGATGATGGCACATACACCCAGCCCTCGTGCCAGCGAAATTAACCAATGATGGTTAAAATTACCGACCCTGCCGGGAATCGAACCCGGGACCCCTGTGACCACTGGCCGGCACGCTAACCATTTATCTATGGAGCCGGACTCCTCTAGGGTTATTGCTTGTCTCCTAGCAGAGGGTTGGGTGCCCGCCATGTCTTCACCTTGAACTGTGTAGACATTATTTTCATGTTGATAGATTCACAGATATTTATTAACCCTTCACCGTTTTTCTTAGTCCTATGGTGAGCTGGGTATTTACCTACCACCTTTCTGTGCTTCTTTTCTTTCCCTAGCTGAGCATTAAAATCCCACATTAGAATCTTGATGTTCCTGTCTGGAGTTCTAAATATTTCTTCTTCAGGTTAAGACCAGAACTCGTGCACTTTCTGGGGATTCTTTTTGTTGTCTTCATTAATAGGGACATGGGCACTGAACACAGTATACAGTTTGTTGCTGCTTTTTCGGGTCAGTATAGACAGTATTGGAGATGGAGATCTGAAATCCATGATGGATGCTATTATTGAGTGGTGAACAAAGAAGGCTGTACCAAGTATTACCATCGTGTTCGTGGTTTTCTCGGATTTCTTAAATTTAATGGCAGGTTTTCCATTTAGTATCCTGAAGTTATCTACTTCTGAGATTTCATTTGATATGTTCCTAGTTTCCTGGACGGCTAGTAGTTTTATCTGATATTTTTCAAGTACTTTTATTAGTTCCATCTGATCACCTGCGTTTACATTGAGTGTTCCAAAAATTGTTTGCATATCGTCCTCAGTTTGCGGAGTGCTGGACCCTCGGACTGATCCAAACATGATGGGTTAGGGCCCTCAGAATGCTGTGCTCTAAGACCAACAAGTTGGCCCCGGATTTTACCAGATGGGGTACTAATTTCCAAACGTTTTGCATCCATCATGTAGTTGTGTGCAATAGAACTTCTGGGATAGAGCAATGTCCTGTCCAGGAAGAAAACCAAGTTGGTAAAACCTTAAGTTGGTTCTTCCGCCCTGGAAACCGTTGATCGTTGACCGCTTTGTTGTACGTGTAGGGCTGCCTCTTCCGCCATCACCACCGTAGATCTCCGCTGTAGATGTCGTTGAGGTCTTCACTCGTAACCCTGAGCTGAGCCGATACCGCGTCAGTGTGCTCTGGGACTCACATAGCCCCTGGGTAGGACTACCTCCAACCTGCTACCTGTATTATATCCGGCTCCATGGCTGAATGGTTAGCGTGCTGGCCTTTGGTCACAGGAGCCCCAGGTTCGATTGCCGGCAGGGTAAGGAATTTTAACCATAATTGGTTAATTTCGCTGGCACAGGGGCTCGGTGTACGTGTCGTCTTCATCATCAATTCATTCTCATCACGACGTGCAGGTCGCCTACGAGTGTCAAATCAAAAGACCTGCATCTGGCAAGTCAAACTTGTCTCGGACACTCCCGACACTAAAAGCCATACGCCATTTCATTTTACCTGTATTATCATTATTATACCTGTATTATTATTATTATTATTATTATTATTATTATTATTATTATTATTATTATTATTATTATTAACGTGGAATTTTTCCTGAGTCGGTCAGAAGCGACACACGGACAGCCGTGTTCGTAGTTACCATAAACCACTGTTCAGCACACTAACAAGATACTCGTGCTTTGATACGGTTTTAAATTGAAAGTTTGTGTTCAAAGTTTAACATTTTGGAGAGTCCATCGTCGGCTTAGCCTGTAAAATACACCCTCAGGTCGTATTTCAAACGGTTTCTGAGGAATGATTATTTCATTTCGGATCTAACACTCATTTGAACCTCAAGAATTGGAATATTTTAAAAGCCCATCTTATTTAAGAGCCGGGAGCAGCTACCATCAAGATCGTATAGGAAACGATTTCAGAGAAATGAATATTTTTGTTTCCGGTTAGCCCAGGGCTCTCACTTATCATCTAGTACCAACCATTGTGAGAAATTTCAACTTTGTTTGGTGAACGGGTTCGGAGAAGTGAATATTTCGGTTTTCAGCAATGGAATTTTAAAAATTTAATTTCACTTTAAAGAAATGTATCCACAATGTCTGTTAGATTATATGTATTAAACACTGTTATAATAATTGTCTATTAGAATAAAAAGTTATAGTGGTAATAATGAAATTACGAACACACATGTAATAAAAGAATAATTTATTAGCTTGGTAGTTGATAAAGTGAAAGTTGCTCCTGAAAGGATTGACTAAAGTGATATAAACACAACACGGATACTGTTTAAATGTTGGTTCTATTATTATTATTATTATTATTATTATTATTATTATTATTATTATTATTATTATTATTATTATTATTATTATTATTATTATTATTATTATTACAAGTAACTGGCCGTGCAGACAGAGGAACCATTCACTCCTACTTCTGTTGAAAGCTCCACTTGTTGTGCAGTTTACAACGCGCAATAAAATTTAAATTGTGAACACAGGGCGAGTGAGGACCGGATATCCTCTCCTCGACAAGAATCCCGGCTTAAGCTGAGGGAACTGGTTCGCTTGCAATGAAACTCCGCAGGTTGATCACAGGCAGTCCACAAAGGAGCAATACTGAACAACTTTCGTTGTTTGAACTAATAGAAGTATAATGAAAACCCTAATACTTTGACATATTCTTAATAGGTCTGTAGAGCGTGAATTTTTGTTCGTCCGGGTCAAAACGAAGTGGATGAGCAGACAGTGCAGCTTATGACCGCCAGCTCTGGGACATATCTATGTCAAGAGAGAAACTCCCGTTGTTGTACGTAGACGTAAAGGGACCTGTAGATGTCAATCAATTGATCATGAACGTGGTTTGTTTTTGGTATTTCATAACCGAGGAAGCTTTCTCGCACAGCCAGGCGAACAGCTCTCCAACAAGTGGCAAGAGGACTGAAATTAGATACGTACAAGATGTACTTATGACCATTTGATTTCCTTATGGGAAACTTCGATACCTTTTTTATTTACAAATCTGAGACATCTTGTAAAAGAGATAGCAATAAGGAAATCAGAAATAAATTACAATCAGTCTTATACTGGATGAAGAATACAGCTTAAAAATGCGCAGTGAAGAGATCAGTTTCAAATTTCTTAAGACAATGCATCAGTCTTTTATAAACCTATTAAAAACATCTGATATTTATGCATTGAACTGAACACAAGACAAAGCCTTGTTTCCCTGTCTTAGTTTCTAGTATTTTCTCGTCTGTAATGAACATGTTCCAAAGCTGCATTGGGTCCTGGCCGTGCCTAACAAAAACTTGCCTCACGTTTCAGAATTTTTAATATTTGTATCTCGTGCCATCTAAGGAACAAGCACCTCATGTCACTGGCACACCTCACCTTTTCTTTCACAACACTTTTCCAACATAAAAACTCTTCATTGACAGTAAAATTTGATGGCAACTTCTTCATCAACAAGTAGGTTTCTTGTATGTCCCTCCACATCACAGCGTCTTTTCACCTCAAAGTAATCCAATCCGTAGTCCGGAGACGCTTCGAAAATGATGAAAACCATCCTTGAATGCATTTGAAATATAAATCTACTGCGTGGTCTTGAATTCTTCATATTCTGGTACTTGCAACTACAAAATTCAAACGGAATAGATTTCCGTAACGGACAGTTTCTTGTAGGAAAGACTATCGCAGGGAAAACGGGACGAATGGGAATGCGAACAACCTTTCTGTAATTCTCAGGGACTCAAGCTCACGGATCAGAAATTTATAAAAATGATTTGTTTCTTGAAGCTCGTGAGCAACTGGAGACTTGTCGCAAAACCTTGCAACGTGCACAAGAAGAGCTCGCCCAGTGGCTCCGAGACCAGTCCACCAATCACCAATCAACGTTCGCAACTACGTGCACTTATATGTCCTGTATTTGTTCATCACAGTAGCGCTCTGTATAATCTTTGTTGTAATATTTTACATCACTTATCCTGACATTTCGTAAATCTGTCATTCTGACAATGCCGAAGCCTCTGTAGACTGGTCCCCAAACAGAACAGAAAAAACAAACATTTCCGCGCTGAAACATCAGACTTCTGTGGAAACCCGTAAAATGCATGGGAAGTGAATAGCCTCATTCTCGCGGTTCGGGTACCACGTTAAACTGGAGGTCCTGTAACTACGATCACGATGAAAATCCGTGGGAAAATGTTCTGAAAATGCTGTTCAATGGGATCTGTGACTAGGACCGTGTGCGGTTCTCTCTCCCTGTCGTAAGCGGCGAATCTTTGAGTGCCCCAAAGGCTGTCTTCCTTCCACAGGGTCCCTGCCTGTGTTCGATATTTCTACTCATTCTCCGATCTCCCTAGGTCTACTCTTGTTCTCTTCCGACACCGGTCGCATTAACTTTGCGAGGCCCGGGTTCATACCCTTCGTGGACCTTCCTGCTCTTTTGTCAATTTCTTCACGTTTGGAAGGGTCGCACGTCTTGAATTTCCACCTGTTGGATGATGTCAGACGTTAGCTCGGGACATGGCAATGCTACCAAATTACACTACGTACTGCTATCAGAGTAAATACTTCCGCACTTACGTAACTTATGAACTTGAGGTCTGTAGGCCAGTCAATCACCATGACCCTGATCAAGAAGAAAATTAAAGACGACTTAATGCAATAACCACATAACAGACCAACGATCACGATCAACCCTGGGTATGGATCAGACGGGTCCTAAATTCCATTCTCGGCCGTCTCTAGCATTTCACGTCTGACCGACTGCTCTGATTTGGGGACAGAATGGTTTCTTTCGTTTTCTTTTTTTCAATTTGCTCTACGTCGCACTGACACAGTCATGTCTTGGCGATGATGCGAAAGGAGTGGGAATGAAGCGGCTGTGGCCTTAGTCACGGTTCAGCCCCAGCGTTTGCCTGGTGTGAAAATGGGAAACCACGGGAAACCACTTTCGGGGCTGCCGATAGTGCGGCTTGAACCCACTATCTCCCAGATTCAAGCTCACAGCTGCGCGTCCCTAACCGCACGGCTAACTCGCCCGGTGAAATAATAGAAATACCACTTCTAATTTAAATATGAATTACTTTAAATAACTCGATCAAATTACATTATCTATTGGTCCGCAAGCTGGTAGCACAAATCCGGATTGTCCCACTTGCTGGGTGGAAACTATTCGCCCAGTTAACACTAAATATTCCGTCCTTCCAGCAGGACGTATGTTTACTGTGGACGCCCCGATTACTTTGTGATCACCCTGTAGAGAATAAGCCGTAAAGGAAATAAAAGAAAACTCAGGAAATCAAAAAACCATTGGACGGTGATGTTATTTTCTCTGAGTCTACGGGAGATTTGGAAAAATTGCTGAAAGTTATAGAAACAATCTTAAAGAAGGTGTACAAGATGAAAATAAATAAATAAATAAATAAATAAATAAATAAATAAATAAATAAATAAATAAATAAATAAATAAATAAATAAATAAATAAATAATGTCCTAAGCAAAAGTCAGAATGTAAAGGATTGGCCTAATCTACCTAATCTACAGGAATCACTCACAGATGCAGCAACAGAAACCATCCTTGCAACCAGAAGAAGTAAGCACCCATGGTGGACGCCAACTTGTGTTAAGGCAACAGAGGAGAGAAGACAGGCATGGGTGTATTGGAACTGCAACAAAAGCACGGAAAATAATCCAGCCTTTCTAACATTCAGAAAGAACACCAGAACCATCAGAAATGCTAATAGGCAATATAACAACATCATAAATCAGGCAGAGAAGACATTGAAAGGAACAGCACCGGTAAGTTATATCTTAGACAAACGCTTACTCAGCCCCAACACTTCACCTTCGAGGACCAGACGGAGAACTGAAAATGAACGATGTTGTAATACAGCCCTTGAAAAATATTTTGATGACCTCCCCAATGCAGAAGAACCCCAGGAAAACTACACTTTGAGCCCAATAATTTTATTAACCGTGACTCCCTTCATCCTACCAAAGAAGAAATCAAACAGATCATCTCTGAACTGAAATATACCAGAGCAGCAGGCGAAGACGGCATCATTGCAGAATTACCGAAACATGCAGATGAAGAGCCAATTGACAGTATCCACAGAATAATAACTGACATCTGGACAACGGAAACACTACCAAGTGATTTGACTTCAGCTATCATCCACCCGCTCCACAAGAAATAGATAAGTTAGACCCTAACAACTACAGAGGGACCTCTCTCCTATCAGTGACTTACAAAATCCTCTCCAAAGCATTGCTTAAAAAAGTGGAGGCGCAATTAGACTCCTGCACAGGAGAGTACTGGGCTGGGCTTAGGAAGTCAAGGTCATGCACAGAGCAGATTCTGAACCGCAAAACTATCTTTACCTGCAAAATCCTCAGCGCTTCACTCTATGTAACAATTTTCGTTGACTTCCAGAAGGCCTACGACTCGGTAGATAGGCAGTCCCTCTTTGAGACGTTAACTAAACTGGGACTGGATAAGAAGACTTTGAATCTTGTGAAGGCTGCTTTAACGAACACCATGCCCAAAGTCAAATTCGGAGGGGTACAGTCAAAAAGCTTCGAGATCAAAACAGGTGTTAGATAAGGGGATGGTTTGTCCCCCATCCTGTTTAACTGTCTGCTGAAGAAGGTCATTCGGGATTGTACGAATACATTACCTGACAACTCTGGATTAAAAATCGGCTAAAAACAAGTTAACACTCGCTTGCTTAGCCTTCCCAGATGACGTCACATTCTTAGCTTCAAGTATGGATGAAGCTACACACCAGCTATCCACCTCGAACGCATAGCAGCTGCAGTAGGGCTGAATATCACTGTCAACAAAACCGAATTTCTGACCAATATCAGAGAAGCACCTGACTTCATTTCTTTGGGGGACAAAATAATACGAAATGCTATCAAATAGCTTCGAGATCAAAACAGGTGTTAGGCAAGGAGATAGTTTGTCCGCCATCCTGTTTAACTGTCTGCTGGAGAAATCAATGATAATGGATAACTCCAAATATTAATGAGGACCTTGCAATGAAGAGTAGATGCACTAAATTAGAAAGAGCTTATCATATTTGTAAGAACATATACAAGTCTAAATCCCGTCCTTGAATCTTAGACACTACAATACCGTAGTAGGACCATCTGTACTGTAGACTTACGCCTCAGGATGCCTAAACATGATCCGGAAAGACAGCTCAGAAAACTGGAACTGAAAGAAGGAAATATCCTCAGAAGGGTTATGGATCCCATTGAAGAAGGAGATGGGTACAGAATCAGGCACAACAAGGAACTGTACAGTAAAACAGAGAGCATTACAACAACTATGAGGAAGAGAAGACTAATGTTCTATGGTACATAGTCAGGATGGACTGCCAGAGACTCACATCAAAACGCTTCAACACTGTATCTATGCCAAATGGACGAATTTAGTTCGGAAAGACCTACAATACTGTACCCGATAGACACGTGGAAAAAATCAAACTGGTGGGTGCAGAGATGGGCAACTTCCCTATCGTTCCTGACCTTTCTTCATCTGGCTAGTTCTTCGGAGAGTGCGTGGGTGGTTCGATGTTAGAATTAATTAAAATTAAGAGGATCTTAAACAGGACAGGAAAGTGTGAGGAAATGAGGAACAAGATTAAATGAACAAATTTAAAGTATAAAAAGGAAATCACAGGTAGTACATTACTTAATTACAACATTAAACTGGCAACGAAATGATAAACTTTACGGAGTCAGCGTCACCATTGCTTTAGTTTATGTAGCTTTAGCGATAATTTTGAACAGGTTATTTACGAAAATACCTAGGCACAACGTTTATCTCTTATAATGTTAGGAACAGAAATACTTCGCAGCTTTGTAAATTAAATCTATCATCAATTCCCTCACATACGGGATATAATTACACATAAACATAAATATAACTGCAGGACCATTGGTTGCCCCCAAAATCACAGAATTTAAGTGTGATCCCGCAATCACAGGCAAGGATGGGACTTGAACCCGCAACCCCTAAGTAGCGTACGTACTACTGCATAATCTAACAAAACACATGCCAACTCAACAAACAAGAAAAACACAAAAAATATCATATAGTAAGAAAAACAAACTCTGCAGCATCTGAAAACAAATACAAGCCAAGGTAAATAAAACCACTTCACTCGTGTTGTAATATTCACAAGGGATGGAATACTCCATTTTACTCTGCTACGCTGTGCCAATGACCTACTCGTGGCTAGGGGATGGAGGCAAGGTCATTTCACTTTCAGGCAAACAAAAATAAACGTCAACAAACCCTTCAAACTCGGTCTGACTAACACACAACAGGCGACTGTCTCGGGGTAATGAGAATTTAAAATTTCGCTCCTCTCAAAGCAGGCACTTTTCTCGCTCTGTGGGCCTCAACATAATACACACAGAAATCATTTTATTCCGATTCCCATCAAGGCATACGTGACTGACCTCATATCGGGTCAATATCATCCACGGAAAACTCTTTCGTATATCATATTTCAATCAAAATCTGTGGAGTATCATCCGTTCATTATACCACTTTGTCCCTGAGTCCCCGGTTCAAATCAAGTGCACAGTTGTGGGAAAGCCTCGATTGCAAATTCGATAACCCTGACTGTTTCAACGTTGATGTGCTCCTTTGCTACGCCCCTTCCTGTGAAATTCATGCACACAGATAGACATGCAAATCCTGACTTTAACTAGCCCAATACATCAAAGTGAGTACCCACTCAACACTATAAGGCAGCAGATCTTTATGTTTTAAAGACCCTGGCTTTACAACTAGCTACATTATCACACACAAAAGAATAAAAAATATTTACATGACTACAAACCCAAATTAGACCCATCTCCCTCGTTACCAATAATAAACAAAGCTAAAACACAGGCTACACATGCATTAGTCCAGATATTTACATTTTATTGCCAAAAGAGCTTAAATAAATATTTACATTAAATTGAAAGAAAAATATCTGTGAAAATTGCTGTCCCTAAATCAAGCCAAAAATAAACCTCTTCAATTTATCTTGTTACTGTAGACCTCATGATCCCTCCATTGCGGACTCGGTAGTCGCTGTCGCTATCCTGGATTGGCAGCTCTTGTCGTAGTTTTCACGGGTCTAACTGCAATCAAACACCCTGTCAGTTGTCTGCGATGCATATCCGAATTATCCTGCTCTCTTATTTACTTTAGGGCATAAATTGGCGTTGTATCGAGCCAAATATATTGATTGAATTCCTAAAGCTGAACCGCACGCGAACTCATGTTATGAATTTAACTTTATATTTAGGCAAGGATTACGCCCTAGCTAGCCGAAATGTGAATGGTTGAAGTCCTGTGCTCAACCGCACACGAATTCTTTAGTTAGAAGTTTGTAGATCTTCGCCTTACAGTTCATGTTCTAGCTACAATCCTATCTCGAATTTCACACAGTTCGCCTACACAGCTTCAATGACGAAGTCTTTATTCAATAGTAAGTTCACGGCGCAATCAGCAGCCGAACCGACACATTCGCGTCCACACTGAAGTAAATGTTAGAATAGAATGAGTGCCTCTTCACATATCTCTCACTATTTATAAGGAACGGTAGCCCGGGGCTCTTCAGATCAATGTGAAGTGAGTAGCTTCGTTCCCACGGTTTCCGCGCGAATGTTGTAGTACGAAAAACACGGTTTATTAGCGTTTCAAGACACATCATGTCATTCAGTAAATAATGAGGAATATAACTGTGGATTTAATTTCTCTAATATCCTTCCAGGAGAGTAGATATGGCCTGATTTCCAAAAATGTCAAGCCTGATTCTTGCCGCTTTAAATTTTAGTAAGGTGGAAAATGTACTTTTCCAAACAGAATCCAAGTATCAATATCCTTTCTGCGCTATGCTTTCTCGCCCAGTCCCTGTGCCAAGCTTCCCGCCAATTGTGACGCTCTATTACTGCTGCGTTAAATATCAACTTCTCTCCTCATGAACGATATGGTTCAATACATAAACATTGATCACACTGACATTTAAAGCCGAGATAAGTTCAGAAAGTTAATCAAGACATCTGACTCTCTCCAGTCACTAACAGCTAAATATCTTCGTCCAGGAGTAGGAGTGAAATGGACTCAAGAAAGAAAAGACATCCATAGCGCTATAATGAAGGAATACTGGTCTAAGAAGAAGAAAAAAGTTCACCAAAGTTGACAACCACGTGGTCCATTGTAGGCCTAAACGAAGAAGAAGAAGAAGAAGAAGAAGAAGAGAGATATAACTTATCAATAAATAAATAAAAAATTAAATAAAGAAGGCCTACCATTCGGTAGATAGAGAAACACTGATCCATATCCTAGAAGAAATGGGTCTAGATAGGAAGGCCAGAGAGCTCATTAAACAGACTGTGATGTGCAGGTCACGTTCAGGGGGATACTATCAGAATCCTTTAGGATTAAAACAGGGGCCAGACAGGGAGATGGGCTTTCTCCCCTTCTATTCAACTGTGTTCTTGACAAGTGGCGCAAGGAACAGGTGGTATACTGCCTAGCCTTTGTGATTCTGTCAGAGTCGATAGAGGATGCCCAGCTCCAGGAACGAGCAAGGATCTCCTTCGAGAAGACACAGTACATGACCAACATCGAAACAGGGAGGGAGGATTCGGAAAGAAGAGAAATTTAAATATCTAGGAGAGTGGATAGAGAAAGTGGCTCCGATATCGAGAATCAACAAAATGGACTTGGCATACAAGCTAAATATGAACACCTATTACAAGAAAAAGATCTCAATTCATTACATTCTGCAAAAAGGATGGGGGGGGCTTCCTTCCGAGAAGCACAAGAAAAGATTCGTTCAGCGTCTAATATTCCCAATATTTAACTACAGAGATACATGTCTTTCATGTCGACCACAGCGAACCTACAATGCTCGTCCTGACCACGCTGTTTCTCTTGTCCACAGTGTTCGGCAAACCAGACTATCTCAGTACCTGAAATGAAATGGCGTATGGCTTTTAGTGCCGGGAGTGTCCAAGGACAAGTTCGGCTCGCGAGATGACTCCCGTAGGCGACCTGCGCGTCGTGATGAGGATGAAATTATGGGGAAGACGACACATACACCCGGCCCCCGTGCCAGCGAAATTAACCAATTATGGTTAAAATTCCCGACCCTGCAGGGAATCGAACCCAGGACCCCTGTGACCAAAGGCCAGCACGCTAATCATTTAGCCATGGAGCCGGATAACTCAGTACCTCTCTCCTTCTGATAGGTCGTACATTCCCTATCATCACAGTAACTCGTACGTACCTGGAATCCAGTCCCAGCTGAGGCACTCCGAGGATATTTAAAAGGAAATGTTTAATTTGGTATTCAAACCTGTATAAAGTAGATATCACTAACATAAAAAAGTAATATTTGGTTCTTATTTATCAATAAGGACGGAAAAGCAAGTTAATTTTAGTGATACTTTGAAATATGATGTTTAACTAATGACTATATGTACACTATGCACATTTTTCTACAAATTGCATAACGGTTGTGTGCAATATGACTTGTCATAATAGCAGGCTTCATGGCTTGAGCCCCACCATATAAGAAAGGCAATGAACCACAGTTGAACAACGAACTTCCTTGCAGAAGACCATTGTCCTTTTAGTGGCTTATTATGGCTTTAGCGCAAAACATTGACAATATTTTTGAACTCCATGGATTAAAGTCGGAACACACTCGCAGGTTACCGTAAAACACCTCAAAACAAATATTAATGTGAGTCAAACCAAACTCAACTATCAAGTTCTAATCTGAAGAAATACCGAATGGTATTCAGAAATGTAAAGAAAAAGGTTCCGGTGTAGTCGATCAGTGGTTACACTGTCTACGTGGACAAGCACTTGAGAAAGAGACTCCAGTAGTCTTCGCCTGGGGAGAGACATCATTAACTTGTTCTCGAGTAGATATAGCCTGCCTCTTACCTGGAGGCTGGAGGTTCGTGAGATTGTATCAGGGTTAAGACTTCGCGGCATGACGGAGTACCTGCTCTGTGACATCGCAAAGCAGCAGCTCTAAACACACTACAGCCGGGCTGAGTGGCTCAGACGGTTAAGGCGCTGGCCTTCTGACCCCAACTTGGCAGGTTCGATCCTGGCTCAGTCCGGTGGTATTTGAAGGTGCTCAAATACGTTAGCCTCGTGTCGGTAGATTTACTGGCACGTAAAAGAACTCCTGCGGGACTAAATTCCGGCACCTCGGCGTCTCCGAAAACCGTAAAAGAGTAGTTAGTGGGATGTAAAACAAATAACATTATTATTATTAAACACACTACATCCTTTGTCCTCATTACTTGACCCTTTGTGGACTCTTTAGAATCAAGAATTCACTAAGGAACCACAATCGGAGGCGGCGGGGGAGGGGAAGGACTTATATGTGAACGGAAATATTTCAGAGACTACAATAAGTTTGCTCCCATACACTGGTGGGATTGCACGTGCCGTGTTTTACGGACAGATGCCCTTGCTGAGTTTTGAACGTGTATTATGCTAGTAACAGCTTCAACTGCTACATTTTCGCATTTCTTTTCCGATATGACTTCGTTACTGTTTGAGTGTTGTTACACGCCAGCCAGTCTCCTGAGAAGCACACGAGTGCTGGCGTGCAGATAATAGCTCTCTAAATTCCTTTGGCCCTGTTACGTATTCAGGTACTTTCACTCAGACACCCAACTCTTCCTGCACTTCGCTGCTCTTTCTTACAATCCGTCATTCAGATTGCAGCTAGAACGACATCAGCGGGGTGTCTGTCTGTATGAGCAATTTCACTCATCCAGATCCCGCACACTTCCTGACCTTTTGTGAAGGCAAGTGTGCAGTGTTTGTGTGTAGAACACAAGTAAAATCTCCGGCCGACGAATCGAACCCAGGGCACTATGAACCAGTAACCGGACACGCGCAATCATAAGTCTGAAACAGTTTATTATTACTGTATAGGCTACTATTGTATCACATAAATAACATTAATAATACGACTCGATAGACAGGCCGACACTTTTCCGTGTCCTGGAAGAATACCAGTTAGACAGGAAAAGAAGAGACGTCTGAACGACTTGATGTTAAAACGGGAGTCCCACAAGGAGATTGGTTTGTCCCCTCTATTTTATTCTTGTTTTGGAAAAAAGTGGTTGGGACTAGGGAAAATAAGTGGAATAACCCTTCGCAGACTACGTCAAAACAAAATTCATTAACGGTGCTGATGACTTATGCAATAACAGACAGGAAGTGATGAGCAGTGCTCCAGATCTGATATCAGAAAACCCACTGCGTCCTCGGTACCTGCATAGACAACTAATGAAAAGCCAATTTCACAAAATATCTAAAATTTCTACATTCAAATACCTGCGAGAAGTCATCCAACCTTCAGGACTCAATCGTCAAGCAACAAAGAAAGGATCTCTAAACTACAAAGAGCGTACAGACTCACTTGGAACAGATCACCATGCGCGAAATGCAAAATTAAGGCATTACAACACTGTAATTAAGCCTGAAGACATCTGAAACACTGATCATTGGAGGCAGAAGAGTTACTTAACAATGATCAAACCTGAAGCTGTTAATACATCATAAAAGTTTAAAGGAATGATAATCTTAGGGCTAGCCCCAAACATGAGACTGCGACCAACAGGCTTACACACACGATACAAGCGAGTAGAGAAAGACCACACTGAATTAGGATCACCAAATCTGCAGGATAGAAATGTGATCAGGAAAAATGTTCACACAAGGGGATTTGAGGAAGACTAGAAGAAACCAATACGACGTAGAACAGAAATTAGAACAGTCGATGAAAATGAAGGACTATTCGGCAACGTCCTCCTAAGTGGCCAATTCGGGCATAATAATAATAATAATAATAATAATAATAATAATAATAATAATAATAGTTATGAAGATTTTTGTGAGAATTCTGGATGAGCGCGCTGTCTTCTCAACGAAAACAAGAGAAGAGGCCGCTAATCTCTGTCATCGGGATGTTAAATTGGTCTCTGTTTCGTCGCTAACTCGTCCTCTAGTCCAGTTCACTGAGGCGGACATTTGAAATAATAAACCGAAAATTGGAGGAAATGTTGAAATGTCCGAACTAAAATCAAAAGTTCCCGAAAATCCCACTTAGCGTAAATCAACCATCAATAGTCTGAGAAGTTTCCCGCCTTCTCGTGAACTCTCGCCATCTAGTGGGATGCGCCCAGAGGCGGCAAATTTGAATCTCACACACCAGTTTTCTAGTCTTAATAGCTGGGAACCATCACTTCCTCCGCTACACAGACCGTGCAGGATGTGATGTGATGACCGAGACATATCATTTTGTTTTCCCGAACGGAAATCTGACACCATTTTTTTAATATCTATGCTTATATAGTTATTTCCCTTTCAGTTGCACTAATTAAATCAAAGTCATTTATTGGCCGAAGTACATGGCATATCATACATTTTCGACCTATTTTTGGTTCTGAAACTACATTCTAACCCAAAATCGAGTATAAAATATGGTTTTATTTATGTATGTTGTTGATTATAATTGACGGCATGACAAATAATTTGACAGTAGATCAGAGACGACCAGGTGCTTGGTTGAAAATCTTGCATAATCCAAGACGGGGGATTTTCACCGAGTGGGATTGTTTGGGATTTTGAAGGACATTATCCTGGACATTTCCACTAATTTTTAAAATGGTATTGGAAATGGCTATATTTTGTCTAATTGGACTGCACTACTCCAGAAGCTCCTACCTCTTGAAGCAGTGTAGTGGAGAGCAACGCACGTATCACGGAGAGGGAGATGTTGACATTCCTTGCAGAACGTGACATACAGCATCGCATGGTGTTCGAACCCTGGGGACCTCGTGTAGGGTTCTCAGTAGGCAACAGGAAGCTAAGTAGGAAGGTAGTGTTAGTAATATTTTAATGGCTAAGGACAGTACAAACTTCCAGTAGTGGCGCCAGAGGAAATAAAGACACCGGCGGGAATCGAATCCGGGACCTGTTCGATGAAAGGACAAAGCAGTTAGCTAGGGAGCTGGACGTGGCATCACTGAACTATAGACTAGGTGGAGGAGCAGAATAGTTGCATAAACAGTTGAAGTAAGAGTGAATTACGGGTCATAAACCGACGACCTTCCAGGGACGGTCGTTAACTTGCTCAGCTGTTCCTTTACGACTTGTATGTTTTACTAGGCTAGAACCTTGAGCTCGCACCATTCAGTCTAGTCGAGCAGCACGCTCGCCGGCTATCTATTAGACTTACATTAAATATCTGTTTACGTCTAAAATGTAGCCTTTTACCGATACTAATACATGTTGTTTGTGTTTTGTTTACAAACTTGAATCTTTCTTAGATTACTGCTCTCGCAAAGAGGACAGACAGTAAAATGCGCTCCCTCGGTCCGCGCTCGCACTTTGAGGGGATTTAGCCTAGTTTTACGACCGGATGCCTTCCCCTCGCTGTCCGGCTGGTGCTCTGGAGGTAACGCACCAGTCCACTATCACTGACAACATAAACCGTACGCTGGGCTGAGTGGTTAAGAAGCTGGCTCAGTCCAATGGTATTTGGAGGTATTCAAATACGCCAGCCCCGGGACAGTAACCGGCACTTAAAACAACTCGTGCGAGACAAAATTACGGCACCTCGACGTCTCCGAAAACCGTAAAAATAGTTAATACGACGTGAAACCAATAATATTATTATTGTTAAGTGACTGGGGTGGTTCGTGTAATTATGTTACATATAGGCTTCTTTTACACGTTTGTCATGAAGTGTTATACTTCGTGTTTCAACAGACTAAATGTTTAATTACAATTTGCTCAGAACAATGTATGTGCTTGTTTAGTACATTTCACAAATAATAATAATAATAATAATAATAATAATAATAATAATAATAATAACAATTGTTACGGAGTTTCCGTGACTCTCAGAGGAATAGGAAGTGCCTGGGCTCAATGGCTGAGCAGCATTTAACATAACAAGTTTGGACATTTTATTTCTTTCCTTTCTTAAAATTGGGATATAGAAAATCTGAATGAATGACAAACAATAGAACAGGTTATTAACGAGGTCGTCAGCACTAACAATAACGGGGACTTAGAAGTCCGAACATCAGGTACCAAAACTTGCGATAATTTCAAGTTGTTAAACGTACATAGAGAATGCTCCTAGCAGGTACATTACACTGAGCTCCTAGCTTCGCATAACCAATCAGTTTCTTTTGATGCAGTGCAATTACCAATCGGGTGACCCCACTTTAAAGTGTTTATCAATTGCTCCACCATAACAATAACATTAAGCAGTGTTCCTAAAGGGAACCAAAACGCAGAAACAGTTACAGAATAAACAAGGCCATAATTGCGCATACTACATGGTCTTAATAGTGAAAGGAATAGAGTTCCACATAACCGACCATAAACAAAAGGCGAGGACGCGAAACACCTGCACTTCTTGTGGGCTTATGTGACTAAAGGAGGAATATTTAAAGCCGAGGCGAGATTTACAAAATTTTGAGGTTGAATGCTTTAGTCACCCAATGCAAGGCTGAATGGGAAACGACAGAGGGTCACCACTCTTGCTCCCTTACATTACATATTTCTCAGACTTCGCCGATAATCCTACATTAAAACTACCAGTTTACAAGATTCCATTTAAAAAACGGGTGAAACCTTCCTCTCAAACTACCCGCAGGAGCTGCAGGCCTCGCGTCAAGTCGCACTGCCAGGCAGCCCTGAAGTACCCTTCCGTAAGGGGAAGCTTCCAGAACACTTTTCTGATAGGCTGGATTCCAGTACATATCCCGGGTTTCAGTTGCCTAGAGAACATATTTACATGATTCTGATAGTTAGATTACAGTCGAGGAGGAACCAGCTGAAGTGTTGACAATTTCGGTACATTAAAAAACAATCCACAGGAAAAAAGATTTACCAGTTCCTAAAATAAACATCATTCTATCTGTAGTAAGTTTTTAGTCCAGTAGAGAGAACAAACAAATCGACGGGAGAGCCATCTAACTGTAGAAGAGGAAATCTTCGGTAATTTAAAAGTTCAAGTCCGTTGACATAGATGGCCGTATGGAAGACGCAGAGTTTAAATAACCGGGGAAGGCGTGCCCCATGTAGAATAATAATAATAATAATAATAATAATAATAATAATAATAATAATAATAATAATAATAAAAGCCGGGCTGAGAGGCCCAGACGGTTGAGGCGCTGGCCTTCTGACCGCAACTTGACAGATTCGATCCTGGCTCAGTCCGGTGGTATATGAAGGTGCTGAAATACGTCAGCCTCGTGTCGGTAGATCGTGTAGCGACTAAATTCCGGCACCTCGGCGTCTCCGAAAACCGTGAAAGTAGTTAGTGGGACGTAAAGCAAATAACATTATTTATTATGAATAATAACAACAAAACACTATTGCCTTCTAAGACACAATACCAAGCTTTACATCAAAAACTGCAGCGATTATATGAATAGATTTTTACCACACAGACGGCGTGCGCGCGTTTCTTGTTAAATGTTCATAAAACCATTGAATATGACTACGACGAGTTATCTGACCTATTTATAACGCACGAGTTATTTACGTACCACGGACTACTTTAGAAGGTTTTGCGAAAAATGCCGTACTGCCGGAATTTTGTCCCGCAAGAGTTCTTTTTACGTGCCAGTAAATGTACCGACACAAGGCTGACGTCAAATACCACCGGACTGGGTTCAACTGTCTGAGCCACTCAGCCGGGCATAAAATAACATTAATTTCCAGTAACCTGAGCGTTGACTTGGGGCGCCGGGGAAAACACTAAGGGAAAGTTTTGGAATGTCTGCTCCGTTTGTTGTGAAATACGACGTCTGTCTGCGATTGTGATATGATAATGTTATAATCAGAACTGACCTCGCAAATTTATCTCATATGTTTCCTTAATAAAGATGCACTGCAACATGAAAAACATTACGTAAACACACACGAAGGGCGAATGATATGGAGCTAAGTTCATGCTCGTTGAATGTTATTTGCGGAGGAAAATAGCTACAGAAGAGCTCACAGGAAGCAGGAAGTCAAGGGGGAATGTACAACCGTATGGGTAAAAATGGACATTTTCTGCTATTTATCATTTTATTAATATACCGAATAGAAAAGTAAATTATCTCCATTGCTTCAAGAGATATGTCTGTAAGTGTCACAGAACTCCTCAGAGGTCGACTGACGCACACCCTCATCTTCATATCGGTGTAATTTATTGACCACAATCCTGACAAAGTGAAAATGAAAACCTACAACCTGTTTTCCAGTTATTGACCGGGTCAGGAATGTAATGAATGAATCATATATAGGCTATTATTACGATGGGGTCCCCACTCCCAAAGGGGTATATTAATGAATGATATATGCTACGAAATAAGAATGGAGAGTGTTGCTGGAATGAAAGATGACAGGGAAAACCGGAGTACCCGGAGAAAAACCTGTCCCTCCTCCGCTTTATCCAGCACAAATCTCACATGAAATGACCGGGATTTGAACCACGGTATCCAGCGGTGAGAGGCCGATGCGCTGCCGTCTGAGCCACGGAGGCTTCGCCCTGACAAAGTACCACTTTGTAAATGTTCATGTGCAGTAATTGCACGTTAGGACAAACGGTACATGTGAAGAGCTCCAAGCAGATGAAGTTAGCTTCATTGGAGTCTTTTCCAGAGAAGTGATGCCACAGAAAGGCGCATGCTAAGATGTCAAGCAACGTCTTTAAAAAACCACCCTGTCCCTGTCATCACGCTGCGCCGGGCTCAGTGCCTCACATGATTGAGGCACTGGCCTTCTTGGCAGGTTCCATCATAGCTCAGGCCGGTGCTCAAATACGTCAGCCTTTACTGGCACGTACAGGAACTCCTGCGGGACTAAATGTCGGCATCTCGACATCTCTGAAAACAGTAAGTGTCATGCAGCAATTGAAAGTTTGTAAATAGTGTCGGTGTTTCGCGACGGAAACATGTTCAGTCGCAAGTGAATATCCCTATAACTTTGATTAAACATGAAGGTTTGCACCAAACACTTGTGAATAATTAAGGGAAGTCGTTAAGACGCTAAAGTTGTTTTACCTTCGCCGCTGTGCACGCTCATTCCTTCGTCTAGGAAAAGAATTAGATACAGCTTAATACAGCTGACATGAAAAACAGATCCCGACCACCAAGTTTCCGTTACCTCCCCCACCCGCTAGCCTCGTATGTTATAGGAACATTGGGAGCGCCGCGCTATCACACCTCCGGCTTTTGGCTCAACTTTGATAATGTGTAGGTGGGAACAGTAAAATGAAATGAAATGTCGTATGGCTTTTAGTGCCGGGATATCCCAGGAAGGGTTCAGCTCGTCAGGTGCAGGTCTTTCTATTTAACTCCCGTAGGCGACCTGCGCGTCGTGATGAGGATGAAATGATGATGAAGACAACACATACACCCAGCCCCCGTGCCATTGGAATTAACCAATTAAGGTTAAAATTCCCGACCCGGCGGGGAATCGAACCCGGGACCCTCTGAACCGAAGGCCAGTACGCTGACCGTTCAGCCAACGAGTCAGACAGGTGGGAACAGTAGAATAACATCTAGGGCATTTCCTGCTTAAGGTAAGAGGCCATGAAAAGGGGCTCAAGGGGCTGTTAATTTGGGAGAGTGGGTTGTAGTGAGCCCCGGCATTGTTTCCACTTACTTGTGCCAGGCTCCTCCGACCTCTCTTGGTCAACTCTTGTTCGTTTTGGACACCGACGGGGTTAGAACAATCGAGGCGTACCATGTCTTTCATTTTCACACTCTTTGTGGCTCTTGCCTTTCTTTGACCGATACCTTCATTTTTCGAAGTGGCGGACCCCTTTCATTTTCCCCTCTGATTAGTGTTAATAGGGCTGTACTTCCTCTTAAAACAATGATCACCTTTGTTCATATGTGGTCGCCCCGTGTGCTCCGGAGATGGTGAGTTCAAATCCCACCAACTCTCAACATTTTCACAGCAGGAGAATGCTGAGGCTCTACCTTGTTGCGTCAGACGTTAAACGTTGAACGTCTCGTGACATCCCCTTATTTGAAAAGTGTGTTTTCAGTTTCAGTTGGGTCAGGAATAGAATGAATGAAGCCCCCATCTAGTGCCCAGGCAGTGATTAATGACTGAAGAGACAGGTGACGGGGAAAACCGGACTTCCCGCTTGCGCTTTTTCCAGCACAAATCTCACATGGAGTGACGATGATAGGCAGCGCCACTTTTGATCTTATCCTGTAAAATACGTCCCCAACCCCCCCCCCCCATTTTTCCTTTTTGTGTTGAGGGCGAGTAAGTGAGAATCCCAAGGGGGAACTATGTCCCTTTACTCACCTGTTTCATTTGAGTTGGAAAAATCTCTGCTTTTGCACTGGCAGGGGGAAATCAGTCTCAATGAGGGGCGGTATTCGCCTCCCGTCTTCGCTAAAGCAATGCAGTTCAATTTTGAGTTAATTTAGTGAGACTGAATTTCGAATAGGCCGAGAAATAATTCCGATTTCCTATAAAAACAGGTCGTAAGTGAGCGGTGCTCGGCTTCGTCCTTATGACCCGTTTTAACAGTAGGATGCCAGGATCGGTTGAATGGCTGAGGAGGTTGATCTGAGACATAACAGTCGGAATACGAAGTTCGGTTCTTCACATTAGAACATGCTCACTGCTCCCCTGATTGCTTCGTTCATTCTAGAGTTGCGATCATGGCCCCAGTGCACACGGCTCGGACTGACCTCGTCCGTGCGAGCTCCATCGTGAGCTGCTTTCCTCGACAACACGCCCAATGTTGCTTAATTCCGAGTATCTGTGAATCCGCAGTCGTGTGATGTCGGCATTTGGTGCAGTCAAGTAAAACGTCGGAGCCCACACGGCGTCATATCCGGGTAGCTCTGATCTTCTCCCAAAATCTCTTTATCTCGACACTGAAAATTTTCATCCGTACTTATTTATCTTTATTCATTTAGTATTAGTTCTGGTATTCATTTTCTCAGCAAAATTATGGTTATTGACAGCTTTTTAAAATTGGAGTCGAGTTTGAATAATTTCGTATAGGATGCCCATTTGCTGAAGGTCTTTTCCTATTTCACTAAGCCAGATGTTCTTGACTTACATTGACAGAGCAAGGTTAAGAATGCTTTTGCTAAGGCTGTCATTGTTCATTCTCAGAATGTCGCCATAAAACTTTAATCGCCTTTTTCTGGTGGTGTCGGTGATTTATTCAGAATGCTAATAAATTTCCCGAGACTTCCGTTTCATCCAGATTATTATTATTATTATTATTATTATTATTATTATTATTCATTCATTCATTCATTCATTCATTCAACTTCACTAATCCGCCAACTAGGGAGCACGATAAGCCTCACTTTACAATATGGCAGTTGTTTATTTTTCGCTTGATCCACATCGTCTTCATTAGCTCGCTGTATTTAGCACGACGTTCTTCTGTCCATTTACCACCAGTTGCCCGTTTTTCTTCCCGAAAAGTCTCAAAAGTCTTGATGACTTCTCTGAAAAGATTTCGGTCTTGTGCACCTTCTGCTTGTAGGCCCAGTTCTTTAAGATCTTTCTTTACATTAACGTACCATGGCATTGCCGTTTTTTGTTTTGAGTCAAATATAATGAAGATACGTTTCGTCCATCGAGAGTCAATTATCCGTCGTATATGACCGTAGAAGCGAACTCTGCCTTTACGCATTGTGTCCGTGATCTTCTCTATCTTAGAGTATACTTCTTGCCTCGATTTTCTAATGTAGATGCCATTTTTGTAGTTTGGGTCCAGTATGGTCTGTAGGATCTTTCTTTCTTTCTTTCCTCTCTAAATCCGCAAGCAAACATTTCTCGGACAGGATAAGGCATTCAGATGCATACAGAAATACTGGTTTGATGACAGTGTTGTAGTGACGAATGTTTGTGTTCAGGGAAAAGCACTTTTGCTGCGGGTGGTTTGGAAAGTGACTTTCATTTTCTTCATTCATGCTGCTATGACCTCTTTGTCAATTCTTTGCTGAATCCATTCCCCAAGGTATTTAAATTTACTAACACGGTTTATCGGTGCATATTTGGTGTTTAGTTGTGCCGTATCGTCTTTGATGTTCGACATTACTTCTGTCTTTTGAAAGGAAATTTGTAAACCTGTTTGTTCTGCTACTTCCTTCAACACATTGATCTGTTCTGTTGCACTTTAGAAATTTTCTGCCATCAGAGCTATATCATCAGCGAACGCTAAGCAATCTATTTCTACTCCGTTTTTCTTTGTCCCAATCCTTTTGGGTTTGTAAAGGTTTCTTTCTTTTAACGTCTTTCGCCACTCCTGCATTACCTTCTCAAGTACGCAGTTGAACAAAAGAGGTGACAGCCCATCTCCCTGTCGAACGCCTGTCTTGATCTTAAAGGGTTCAGAGAGACATCCTTGGAATTTTACTTTCGATTTGGTATTAATTAGTGTTGCCCTTATTATCATCAGCAGTTTCTCATCGACTCCCATTTCTGCTAGGATGTTAAGCAACACATCACGGTCGGTGGAGTCGTATGCTTTCCTGAAGTCTACAAATGTAGATACACAGGTTCAACCTCTCGGCATATGGTATCTTATTATGGTTTTTAGGTTAAGTATTTGGTCTGCACTTGATCGGCCTTTCCGAAAACCTGCTTGGTATTCCGCGAGTTTGTGTTCAACTTGCTGTTCTAGTCTTTCAAGGATGGATAGTGACAGGATCTTGTAGGCTACTGACAGAAGAGAAATTCCACGGTAATTGTTCACATCTCTTATATTTCCTTTCTTGTGTAAAGGATGGATCAAGGCTAGCTTCCAGTCCTCTGGTAGATGTTCTTTTTCCCATATATCTACAATGGTTTGGGCATGTTTCCACAGTTCCGCAATTATGGAGTCTTCTCCAGGAGCCTTGCTATTTTTCAGTCTCTTTATGTGGCGTTTGATTTCATCGCAATTTGGTGGAGAAGATGGCAGGTTTTGTTTGCTTCGATGGGGTTGGCTGGTTTTTCACAGTTTAGCAGGTCGTTAAAATACTTAGCTAAGATTTCGCAGTTTTCTTCATTTGATGTTGCAAGAGTTCCATCTTTCCTTAGAAAGCAAAGGGAAGGTGCCTTCTATCCTTGTACTTTCTTTTTAAAATTTCTGAAGTATTCACGGGTCACACCCCCATGAAAGTCTTGCTCAATCTTGTCCAGTAGTTCCTTTTCATACTTGCGTTTCTCACTGCGTATTATTTTTGCTGTTTGTGCTCGTTGTGTTTTATACATCTTCCAATCTTCTTCTGTTTTCGAGGTGTAATACTTTTTCCAGGCATTCAGACGATCCCCTAAGGTCTTCTCGCAATATTATTATTATTATTATTATTATTATTATTATTATTATTATTATTATTATTATTATTATTAGTGATACGGGGTTACCCGTGGAATGCAGAGGTGAAAGAAGGTGCGGGCTGGAATGGGTCTAACTACAAAGCTGAGATATTGATTAAAATTGAATTAAAGGTTATATTTTCAACAGCAGCAAAACTGAACAAGTTTCACGTAAAACTTCAGGTTTTAACAACAAGTTAAATCAGGTACAAGACCAGGAAAGCCAAGATTTAGAGACACTTTAACGATCTGGTCTTCAAGCCCCACTTTTTACAATTTCTGAGCTCTCAGCTCACAACCACATATTTATCAAAGGGCAGAAAACCCCTAATAACCTGGAGTACTTGCTCCCACCTAGCACCGTCAGGCCTCCTAGAGGCACATATCCAAATACAAGAAAGAGCTGACCCGCTCTCAATTTTTCAAGCCTATCAAAGGCCACAACGGACTATACTATTAACTGCCCTCAAGGCACACTTAGAAAGAAACTGGGGTATCTTGTACCCAACCTGATGGGCCTTAGTAGAAAAATAATAGGTTAAGTTAATGGCCCGCAACACCAAGTAGAATGGAGGCGTGTACTTGCACTCCTACATTAAATCTTTTAAAACCTAAGAGGCACTAGGCCGATGAACCAGGGGCTATTCCAAAACTATGGAGGTGACTCGTATAAGAAAATTTAATACATTAAGGAAGAAAAGTTACCAAAATGTAGTCACCTCAAGGCAAAAATGAAAGCGAGCTCGAGAGGGTAAAGCACTCTCTATCCCCGATTTACAGTTAAAGATATATGAAGTTTTACAAAAGTGACGGCAATTTACATGTTTGAAGATAGGTTACATAAAAAAAGTTTCGAACCTTCCCCGCGGGTTATACTACTGAGCTAGCAAGAAATAAAGATGGTTAAGTGGCCATTACCTTGTTGAAGAGCTGCTGTCGGATGAAAGAGGCGCTTCCCGCCTCCTGCTACACTTCCATAGACTAGGCTAGATGTTGTTCGAGTGGCGGAGAGACAGGAAAATCAGCACTTTTATACTCTCGGGGAAGATTCGAGACCTTTCAAGAATAATTAAGACACACCCACAGTCGTTTATTGGGTGGCTTAGAGTTACACATCAAAATCGAAGAAGAAGGACACGATTGGTCAAAAATTAATTACAGAAATTCTGGATTGGCTCAATTCAAAACTGGCGGAAAGAAAAGATTAATATTGCCAACCCACAAATGAAAAAACGAAATTTAGTAAAGATAAAACTTATGAATACAACATTTCTTGAGAAAGTTCCTTAACTTCGCACCAGGGTGCATGATCATAGTTTTTTGTAGAGACATCTATCAGAGAATGTCCACACTTCTTGATCAATAGAAAACAAGTTGAACTCCACACAGTACTGACAACTTCGTAATCACAAAATTTACGGTAGTGACCTCTTCTGAGAAAACTTATGAGTTGATACAGTAATTAAAGGTCAGAGTTCCTCTTGTAGAGGAGTACTTTAAAGCGGAAAATTCAAATGTGCGGCGTAGAGGTGTACCAGCCGGTATTTGGATATGTGCCTCTAGAAGGCCTGACAGTGCTAGGTGGGAGCAAGTACTCCAGGTTATTAGGGGTTTTCTGCCCTTTGATAAATATGTGGTTGTGAGCTGAGAGCTCAGGAATTGTAAAAAGTGGGGCTTGAAACCCGGACGTACTGTTTTTTCTGTGACTGGAGAGAGTTTGATGTTCTGATCAACGTTCTGTACCTATTCCTGTCATAGATTTCACTGGGATGAATGTCCAATTCTTGAAGCTCTTTTCTGACAAGTCTTGCCCACTCGCCATTAGTCGCTTTCCCACTAGAGATGGTGTGGAAGATTCTGGAGGTGAACATACATACATATATTTATTGAACATAACAGGCGACTTCGCCCCTATACATGTTCACATGCAGAGTAAAATAAATAATAAATAATAATAATAATAATAATAATAATAATAATAATAATAATAATAATAAGGATAATAATAATAAGAATAATATAGTATTCTTCTAGCAGTCATTAGCTGTAGCAGTCACTCACTCAATGTTCAAACATATTCATCCAGTGTCCTTATTGTGCTCTGTACTTGCGTCACATTATTGTTCCTGACCTACACCTAATCAATAAATCAAACAACAACACTCAGCATTTCAGCACATGCATTCCAGCTAACTTTAAAACAAACAGACCATGCAATCCTGTATTATTACCCAACTCCACATAACTAAGTACTCGGTCCCTATATTCCCTAACCCATTAGAATTTTATCATACTATCCCCTTCCCTTATATACATAACTATTCCACCCTCCTATTCCCTTGCCCACCCTCTAACTCACTCTCCTTCATTTTACTCTCGCAGGCCTTTTTTTGTCGCACAAAAATACCTGTTCAATTCACCCCCTTTTCCCATTGTTTAATAATCCATCTCAGGATTGCGTTCTCATCCCCTCTCCCCAATATTTCCCGATGCTCGGCACTCAATAATCCATGTCTTAACCCCCTCGTTACCTCACAGTCTCTTAGCAAGTGAAAATCATCATTCACATCTCCGCAAAGTACACACCTTGTCTTATCCCTCCCCTGTATCCACCCTGTATTCCTTTGCAAACCTAAAAGCCACCACATCATCCCATACCGTTTTGACCTATCGACGTATCTAATATTCAACCCTGCTATCTCCTCTATTTTCGTCAAAACAGTCAGCGAATTTCTTAGTCTGCTTTCCCCCAATAATTTCTGCCTATGGATATCTCTAATTCTCCTTTCCAGTATATTCATCCCTCTCGCTTCTGTCTTCGACCAAACCTCCCCCCACAGGTGTCCTAATCCTATCCTCTCCAAATATTCCTTTATTTTTTCTAACCATCCACCCTTATACATGCTCTTACATTGCTGTGCATACGCTGCCTGTAATACCCTCCCACCTTCCTGTCTTTTTAAAATCATCCAGTATCTAACTATTCTTTTCACACCCTCTGATTCCAAATCCTCTCCACACATTAATTCCGCCCCTACATTTGCTGTACACCTCGGTAAGCCCATTACTAACTTAGCAAAACTACTAACAATCCTTCTTAGTTCCTCTCTTTTCTCATCCAGCCTCCAAACTTCTGAGCCGTATAATACCCTCCCAACGATTACCGACCTGAACACTAGCCTCAGTGTTTTATAACTGATCCCCGGGTATTTGACTAGCAAATTTCTGACTGAGGCTAAGGCTGCCAATCCTCTATATTTCACCCTTTTGATCTGGTCACTCCAAGTTCCTTTATCATTAAAAATAACTCCTAGATATTCCAACTTCCTTACCTGTTCCAATCTTTCTCCCTGAATTACCCAATTACCTTCTATCTTTCTTCTTTTGTCCACCTGGACTACTAATATTTTAGACTTATTTCCATTAATTCTCAATCCCCATTTCCTCGCAAATAGCGTCACTGACTTTAAGGCCCTATTCATCGCCCCTGAAGTTATCGTCATCAATAACACATCATCCGCAAATATCAGTCCTGGTACTTCTAAACCATTAATTACTGGCACAGCCCAATTTTCTGCCCCAAACCCCTCTAAAATATCGTTGATAAATAAAATAAACAGTATTGGCGATAACTTGCATCCTTGTTTTAAACCCACCTTGGACTCTAAGGGTCCACTCAGTCTCTCTTCTCCCAAATTTACACAAAACCTGACAACCCTATATATTCCTTCCACTGCTCTGGAGGTGAGCCTCTGATTGTCCATTCTCATGACATGACCATAGAAGTTCGATCTCCTCTTCCTCATAGATGTTGTAGTGCTCTCCAATTGTTGGTACAGCAGTTCGTAGTTGTGCCTGAATGTTATTTATATATATAATTCGCTGGGGCCATGAAGGACCACGGTATGTCTAGTTGCATTTGACACTGAATTTGGCCTTCTTTAGAGGCCAAATTTCCTTCATTCTTTGTGAGTGGGCCTGCTTACGCTCCTTTGCCCAAGGGGCACCGTGTCTTCTCTTCGGTTGCTCGTCTCCGTTTAGCCCGATTATTATTATTATTATTATTATTATTATTATTATTATTATTATTATTATTATTATTATTATTATTATTATTAACATAGGCTGCCATGGTCGAGATGTCACTGAAGAGGCGTACTAGGGAAACGAGAACTGCGCCAGTTTCTAGTTGCTTTCCTCACCGAGCCATGTGTAAGACCCACTGAAACGCAGGAAGCAACCGACGCTATGAGCAACATTTAAAACAGGAACTGACTGCACAAGTATCACAGTTCGATGTTTATACCAGAAGTAAGTCTCGCCAGCACAGGCGCCTCTAGTATTTCAGGGGTCACGAGGCTAGAGCGCTAACAAGAGCGGCCTCTTTGAAGTACAACTGAGGGGCGAGTGGCTGCGTAGCGTTCGGGAGATAGTGAGTTCGACTCCAGTGTCGGCAGTTTTCTGTGCTTTCCCATTTTCACAGCAGACAAATGATGGTGTGCATCGCAATTAAGGCCACGGTCGCTTCATTCCCACTCCTAGTCCTATCGTCACCATGCGACGTAAAGCACAACAGGTAGAGATGATCTGCTGTGGCCCCTGCCCTTTCCTCCTCGTCAAGGATCTGTTGCAACTTCATGTTCGTGTTAGATCTTTCTCACTTTTAAAAGCTGCACTAAAACTACTAATGTTATTCCACGCCCAATCACATACCACTTAGTCGAGGAGCTCGTTTTCTAATTCCCAGCACAAACTTATCAACATAATCGTAACACTACTCCTTTGTCCGCAATAACGCAGAACGAATCGTGCTGTTTTCGTTTGCATTGTTTCCAGTTCTCGTATCAATGAATCCTGGTGAGTGGTCGCATACTCTAACTGGGGTCTTACCAGTGACTTGTACGCCTCTCCTTTACATCCTCACTACAACCCCTAAATACTCTCGTAACCATGTGAAGGGATGTAACCTCGTTTACCCCAATGAACATCACAATTAGGTACTTACAGTGTTCCTCATTAAAACTGAGAGGACTTTTTAACTTGACTCTTCATCCCCTGACCATCTAACAACATTGTCTAGCTCCCGCTGTTCTCGCTCACAATCCAGCAACTCATTCACTACTCTATACAGTAAACATCATCTGCATCATCTGTGATCCACATCTTTACTCACATCATTTCTATATATAAGGAAACATAAAGGTCTAATAACACTGCCGTGCGGGACCCCTCTTACGCTTCACCTACTCTAATTCTCTGAGTACCGGGCGAGTTGGCCGTGCGCGTAGAGGCGCGCGGCTGTAAGCTTGCATCCGGGAGATAGTAGGTTCGAATCTCACTATCGGCAGCCCTGAAAATGGTTTTTCGTGGTTTTCCATTTTCACAGCAGGCAAATGCTGGGGCTGTACCTTAATTAAGGCCACGGCCGCTTCCTTCCAACTCCTAGGCCTTTCCTATCCCATCGTCGCCATAAGACCTATCTGTGTCGGCGCGACGTAAAGCCCCTAGCAAAAAAAAAAATTCTCTGAGTTCTGGTTTCTAGGAATTTATCCATCCATTCAACCACGCACTCATTTTCATCACCAATCTCCCATGATATGCTCTATCAAAGGCCTTGGATAGGTCAATAGCGATACAGTCCATTCGACCTTCTGAAATTAAAATATCTGCTATACCATGCTGCAATCCTACAAGTTGAGCTTCACTGGAATAACCTTTCCTAAACCCGAACTGCCTTCTGTCAAACCAGTTAGTAATTTCGTAAACATGTCTAATGTAATCAGAAAGAATGCTTTCCCAGATCTTACAAACACCATAAATCAAGCTGACTGCCCTGTCATTATCCGCTTTATGGCTGTGCAGTGAAACTGTTCACTCAAACAGTAATCAAAGATGTATTTCAGATATGGTGGCACCACATAGCCTTTAATATATCATTAGAAATCTTATCAATCCCAGCTGCTTTTCTAGCCTTCAACTTTTGTACCTTTTTGTAAATGTCTTTATTATGATAGGTAAATTGCATTAATTGACTAGTGTCAGTCACCTCCTCTGTCAAGACCCAACTAACTTTACATATTGCTGCCTGAATACTTCTGCCTTCTGCAAGTTCTCACTTGTATGCCCCCCTTGATCATTAATGATCCCTGCAATGTCCTTCCTGGTACCTCTTTCTACTTAAAATCTCCATACATACATTTCCAGTGCTCCCCAAAATTCATATGGCTGCAAATTCTGTTTGCCATCATGCTAACCTTAGCTGATTTTTTCACTAACTTCAATTTGGCAGTAAGCTCCTTCAGTCTCGCCCACCATTCCAAACTCTTTTCTTTCTAATCTGCACCTTCTTCTTAATCTCTTTACTTCTCTCTTATAATATAATGGATCCTTACCATTCCTTACCACACCTGTTTTCACACTCCTCAACAATTCCTTTAAACTCATCCCACTGACTGTTTACATTCTTATTGACCATTAATCACAATTGCTTTCTAAAATTTCCGCAAGTTTTTCATATCAAGCATATGACATTCCCTAGTAGTCCTACTTTTAGTAAATTCCTTTCTATCACATTTGTTTTTAACTACGACAAAAATAGCTGAATGGCAGCCAACCACTACTCTACAGAGGTGGTACTACTGCTTGTTTTATCTTCTTTTTCACGGGCCGTACGTTTTCCTAATATTTTTAAATTTTAATTTCCGTTACCTCTAAACTATCATTTCAAAGTTTTCATTTAGAAGACATTTGTCTTTACCTCCAGATATATTACTATTGCTTCCCAGATTGCCGGACTTCTTTGAGTAACAATAACCAATAATGCAGAGATTCAACTACCTAACCGCTGAATATCATCCAAACTTCTTGATCTTCTCAGCACTTGGAATGTGGACAACTGCGGAGAAGGAAGCTCATGGGGAGAAGTGACAAGAACTGGCTGCCTTGCTGCTCCCAGCAATATGGTGGGGTGAAGACGTTCTTCTAGTTCTCGTCCATGATAATAATTTGGAGATAAACCATAACATATTCAGCTTTTTGTACTTGAACACGAGAATATAACTGTACCAGGTGCGTTTAGCGGAGGTCGGTTATTTGTCTCTGGATTTTGGCTCATACACGATACTCTCATACATAGCTGACATTAATTTCGGACTTCGTAAAAATGGGACGGTATTTCATTATCTGTTCCGTGAAGTATTGGCTGCTGAGCGTGTGGAGGCCGCGCGGTACCTGCAGTGATGTTGAATTTTGAAAGAAACTCTACATACATCAGTGCCGCACCATCAGACTGCAGGCTAGGAGAGGCGGTGCGTGCCAAAAGCCTCTCCTCAGTGAGGGAGACCATATGCTCTGTTGATGGTGATTTGTCCGTCAGATGGGGATTAAGCCTTGAGCAGACCTCTTGATGTAGGCTATGTGCCGGCTCACAGAGGCGCTGTAAAGGAGCGACACCGTCACCACATGATCTGGGGCCGCACGCTAAGGCTCGTAACAGGTGTCCCAGCGGTTCTCACTTACTTGTACTAGCCTGCCATCCGACCTCCGTTGGTCAACTCTTGTTTTCTTCCTACCCCACCCTTCGTCCTCCTCCCCTACCTTTTGTCGATTCCTTCATTCCTCGAAGTGTCGAACGTCTTCCATATTCATTTCTGATTGGTATTGAGAGAGTTTGCTTGTCGCCACTTCCACGCAATCTGTAGAAATATACTGTAAATTTGTTTGTACAATTCAGATAGTTCTTATCTCGGCATAGCTGCACAACACTCAAAAATACGGTCCGTCCAATATTTGTCTGTCTGCCTGTCCGTTTGTTTGTTAGATCACGGGAGAGCTGGTGAACACAAATTCTGGAGGCCCAAGGGATATAGTGGTGTAGCGATATTAAGGAAACCTAAAGAAAAAATGTCCAAAAACGTCGTAGAAAACACTACAATTCTGCTCCGGGTGCACCAATAACTAACGTCCATCGCTCACTTGATGGTCTTTGAGTGTCTTGGACATGATCGGTTCGCCATTGGGTGACTGGATGAGGTTCATACAACAACAAGGCTTAATGTCACCATATGCTCTCAGTCCATATGAAAGATGCGGAGAGGTTGTATACCACCACCTCTCCAGCATTCCACTCAGACCACCACGCGGGCTTACGAAGGTAATGGAGATTATGTCCAAATATCGTCCAGCCGCACGCTGAGGGAGGCCGAGACGGCATCACTCTGCAGTGGTAAGAATCCAGGGCTATGAAAGGAGTGAGGCAGGGCTGCAGTTTGCGCCACCCCTCGCATATACTTTTCAATGTTTATGGAACTGTCGATCCCTTTGAGCCAAGCGTTTATGAAATGCGTCGATACATTGTGAGGACACCAGAGGCCAAGAGGACGTGTACCATCGCGGTGGGCTACCATCCTCTATTGACACTAACCGTCAACCTGCCTTCACATCACGATAAGAGGTGAGCTACCATCCTCTATTGACACTAACCGTCAACCTGCCTTCACATCACGATAAGAGGTGAGCTACCATCCTCTATTGACACTAACCGTCAACCTGCCTTCACATCACGATAAGAGGTGAGCTACCATCCTCTATTGACACTAACCGTCAATCTGCCTTCACATCACGATAAGAGGTGAGCTACCATCCTCTATTGACACTAACCGTCAACCTGCCCTCACGTCACGATAAGAGGTGAGCTACCATCCTCTATTGACACTAACCGTCAACCTGCCCTCACCTCACGATAAGAGGTGAGCTACCATCCTCTATTGACACTAACCGTCAACCTGCCTTCACATCACGATAAGAGGTGAGCTACCATCCTCTATTGACACTAACCGTCAACCTGCCTTCACATCACGATAAGAGGTGAGCTACCATCCTCTATTGACACTAACCGTCAACCTGCCCTCACATCACGATAAGAGGTGAGCTACCATCCTCTATTGACACTAACCGTCAACCTGCCCTCACATCACGATAAGAGGTGAGCTACCATCCTCTATTGACACTAACCGTCAACCTGCCTTCACATCACGATAAGAGGTGGGCTACCATCCTCTATTGACACTAACCGTCAACCTGCCCTCACATCACGATAAGAGGTGAGCTACCATCCTCTATTGACACTAACCGTCAACCTGCTATCAAGGGCAAACCTAATACCGCAGAGGTCGGAAGAAAACAAGAGTTGACCAATGAGGTAGGATTTGAGGTGAGGAGCGTGACACAAGTAACTGGAAACAATGCCAGACTAATGTAGGGTACAGTCGCAAGCCGAGAGCTCACGTTCACCCTTTTAGTCGCCTCTTAGGACAGGCGACTGATGCCGAGTATTCTACCGTAGGGGAAGAAAAACAGTTATTAATGATATTGAGTGAACATAAACTAAAGGTTTCCTCCATTCTCGTGACTACTGGCTTGGCCAGACCGCGTCTCAGAAATGCTCTATAAAATAGTTATTAGTAGATTCGTATTGGTTGCTTGTTATTTCTCAAGAAAATATGACGCGAACGTATGACAAGTATTTGTGTGTAGATAATATATCGATGGAGGAATAATAAGTTGTAGACACATTTAACCTCCAAAATGAAATACACGTTCTATTTATGCAAGAAGTGACAGTAACTGCTCTGTAACTATATTCAGCTCCCTCGATGCGACGGGCTCTGCATCCCAAACCACAGGTCCAAAACTGGCAGACGTCGCTGGATTATTGGACGGCGGGATAAAGTCCATTAGGAATGTAAATGATTTTCAGAGACACAACTCATTCAACGGAGACTCCTTTCCCCTTGAGCTGGTAGAGAAAAGCAAAATGTCAAATTTGCCACTCGGGTAGCTTACCACACTCAAAGCTGAGGCCATTCGCAGACAAACAAGGTGGTACTTTCCCTTCAGAATAGCATTTTTTGTTTTCGAAGTTGTGATATCGTCCTCAAGCAGCTCACTTTGAGAAAGAACAACTCGTGACGCTTCTCTGTTAGGGTTGTGCTACTCATCTCCGATTTTCGGGTAAAACTATAAGTATGGGTGTTTTTTTTTTTTTTGGCGAAGTACGCACGCAAGTGTCAAGCGTACTGCTTTTTTTTTTGCTAGGGGCTTTACGTCGCACCGACACAGATAGTTCTTATGGCGACGATGGGATAGGAAAGGCCTAGGAGTTGGAAGGAAGCGGCCGTGGCCTTAATTAAGGTACAGCCCCAGCATTTGCATGGTGTGAAAATGGGAAACCACAGAAAACCATCTTCAGGGCTGCCGATAGTGGGATTCGAACCTACTATCTCCCGAATGCAAGCTCACTCGCCCGGTACTACTGCATATTTTAGAAACTACGATACTGTACTCGTATCTGCTGACAGAGAGCTGGCCGCAGCAAACATCACGATGAACGTACAGCGTGAGTTGAAGAACTGGAAGATAGCTGTTGCATGCATTGTTAAAACTATAGAAAATAACCTGACGAAAATAACTAGCTGTTGTTTGAGTCATCAGTCCATAGACCGGTTTGATGCAGCTCCCCATGCGACCCTATCCCGTGCTAACCTTTTCATTTATACGTAACTGCTGCATCCTCAATCTGCTTTTATCTGCTTGCCATATTCATACTCCTACAGCTCTTACCTTCTATACTTCCCTCAGAAACCAACTGAACAAGTCCTGGGTGTCTTAAGATGTGCAAGGCTGAGTGGCTCAGACGGTTGAGGCGCTGGCCTTCTAACCCCAACTTGGGAGGTTCGATCCTGGCTCAGTCCGGTGGTATTTGAAGGTGCTCAAATACGACAGCCTCGTGTCGGTAGATTTACTGGCACGTAAAAGAACTCCTGCGGGACTAAATTCCGGCACCTCGGCGTCTCCAAAAACCGTAAAAGTAGTCAGTGGGACGTAAAACAAATAACATTATTAAAGATGTGTCCTATCACTCTATCTATTCTTCTCGTCAAATTTAGCCACATCGATCGCCTCTCACAAATCCCATTCAGTATCTCATCATTCTATTCATCCATCTATCCATCTCACCTTCAGCATTCTTCTAGAACACCACATTTCAAAAGCTTCTATTCTCTTTCTTTCTAAGCTAGTTACCGTCCATGCTTCACTTCCATACAATGCCACGCTCCAGACGAAAGTCTTCAAAAACATCTTTCTGATTCCTATATCAATATTCGAAGTGAGCAAACTTCTTTCCTTAAGAAAGCTCTTCCTTGCTTGTGCTAGTCTGCATTTAAATTCTGCCATCGTTAGTCATTTTACTACCCAAGTAACAATATTCATCTACTTCCTTTAAGACTTCATTTTCTAACCTAATATTACCTGCATCACCTAACTGCATTCAACTGCACTCCATTACTTTTATTTTGAACTTATTTATTCTCATCTTGTACTCCTTACCCAAGACTTCGTCCATACCATTCATCAGCTTCTCGAAATCTTCTGCAGTCTCAGATGAAATAACAATATCATCGGCAAATCTCAGGGTTTTGATTTCCTCTCCTTGGATTGTGATTTCTTTCCCAAATTCCTCTTTGATTTCCTTTACTGCCTGTTCTATATAAATATTGGTAAGGAGGGGAACGAACTGCAGCCTTGGCTCACTCCTTTCTGGATTGCTGCTCCTTTTTCAAATCCGCCGATTCTTATTATTGCAGACTGATTCTGATACAGATTGTAGATAATTCTTCGTTCTCGGTATCTGATGCCAATCATCTTCAGAATATCAAACAGCTCGGTCCAATCAACATTAACGAATGCCTTTTCTACACACACGAATGCCATATACGTGTCCTTCTTAATTCGATCCTCTAAGATAAGACGTAAAGTCAGGATTGCTTCACGTGTTCCTACATTTCTTCTGAAGACCAATTGATCTTCTCCCAACTCAGTTTCAACTTGTCTTTCCATTCTTCTGTAAATAATAGCCTGTTAAAATTTTGCAGGCGTGAGATATTGAACTAATGGTGCGGAAGTTTTCACACTTGTCAACATCTCCAAAGGTTTCCTTGGTTTTCCTGTATGCAGCATCTACCTTTCCTAGGAACATACAACCTTCAACATCCTTACACCTCTCTTTCAGCCATTCTTCCTTAGCTGTCCTGCACTTTCTATCCACTTCATTCTTTAATCGTCTGTATTCTTTTTTATCCTCTTCATTATTTTTTTTGCATTCTTGTATTTTCGTCGTTCATCATTCAGGTCCTGTATCTCCCGAATTATCCATTGATTCTTAGGTGTTCTTTCCTTTCTTCCTAACATTTCTTCAGCAGCCCTACTGATCTCATTCTTCATGACTATCCACTCTTCCTCTATAGTGTTTCCTACAGCCTTTTCATTTAGTCCTTTTGCAACATGTTCCTTGAAACAATCCCTCACACTCTTTTCTTCCGACTTGTCTAGATCCCATTTCCTTGTATTCCTTCCTTTCTCCTATTTCTTCAACTTCAGGTGGCATTTCATGACCAACAAGTTGTGGTCAGAGTCCATGTCTGCTCCTGGGAAAGTTTTGCAATCCAGCACCTGGTTTCTGAATCTCTGTCTAATCACAACGAAGTCTATTTGATACCTTCCGGTATCTCGAGGTCTCGTCGACGTATACAAGCCGTCATTTGTGGTGTTTGAACCAAGTATTCGCAAGGACTAAATTAGGATCGGTGCAGAATTCAATCAGCCGACTTCCTCTTTCATTTCTTTGTCCCAATCCGAATTCTCCTAGTGCATTACCTTCTATTCCTTGGCCTACCACTGCATTCCAGTCCCCCATCACAATTATATTCTCATCACCTTTTACATATTGTATTAAATCTTCTATCACTTCTAATTCTTTCGATTTCATCATCATCTACTGAACTAGTATGAATATAGACCTGCACTATTGTGGTGGGTTTGGTGTCTATCTTGACAACAATAATCCTTTCACTGTGCTGGTCGTAGTAGCTCACCCGCTGCCGTATTTTCTTGTTCGTTATTAAACCAACTCCAACCGGGCGAGTTGGCCGTGCGCGTAGAGGCGCGCGGCTGTGAGCTTGCATCCGGGAGATAGTAGGTTCGAATCCCACTATCGGCAGCTCTGAGGATGGTTTTCCGTGGTTTCCCATTTTCACACCAGGCAAATGCTGGGGCTGTACCTTAATTAAGGCCACGGCCGCTTCCTTCCAACTCCTAGGCCTTTCCTATCACATCGTCGCCATAAGACCTATCTGTGTCGGTGCGACGTAAAGCCGCTAGCAAAAAAAAAAAAAAAAAAAAAAAAAAAACCTCCTGCACTGAGGGAATGCTTCACGTGATTTGGTAATGAGGCCACAACACTAGTTGCAAATCGAGGATTGTGGCGACGTTTAGTAAATCCACAGAGGCTTGCAGACTGAACGCTGAAAGGCATAACAGTCTATAATGATAATGTATGTATGTAATTCTGTAGTCGCCTGACCAAAAATCCTGCTCTTCCCGTCAATGTACTTCACTACCAACTACATCTAAATTTCGTTTATCCATCTGCCTTTTCAGATTCTCTAACCTACCACAGCGATCCAAACTTCTAACATTCCACGCTCCGACTCGCACAATGTCAGTATCCATCTTCCTGATGATTGCCCCCTCTAGCGTAGTCCCCATTCGGAGGTCCGGAATATTTTACCCGAGATGAAGCCATTGTTCATACTGAGAGAGCTACATGTACTTGGGAGTTAGTTACGGACGTAGTTTCCCGTTGCTTTCAGCCATGAAAAATGAAATGGCGTATTGCTTTTAGTGCCGGGAGTGTCCGAGGACATGTTCGGCTCGCCAGGTGCAGGTCTTTTGATTTGACTCCCGTAGGCGACCTGCGCGTCGTGATGAGGATGAAATGATGATGAATACGACATATACACCCAGTCCCCGTGCCAGCGAAATTAACCAATGATGGTTAAAATTCCCGACCCTGTCGGGAATCGAACCCGGGACACCTGTGACCAAAGGCCAGCACGCTAAGCATTTAGCCATGGAGCCGGACTTTCAGCCGTGCAGCTGTATCAACACAGCTAAGACATGTCGAGTATTATTACAAGGCCATATCATTGCACGTGATAAATTTCATATTTGAGACCGTATTGTCAAAGAGTATCAACTTGTGAAAGTTTTAACAACAAATGTTCCACCATAACTATATAGGTGATACATGTTTCGTCCTTCTCATAGCACATCTTCAGTCACACATTAAATCAGACACACTTATAATTTTCTAAAAGGTTAAAATATTTCCCAGTAAATTCGGGCTTCCACAAGGAAAAGCGTTTTGCTCGAAAATGAAGTAATCTAAAACCTGAAATCGAACACATAATACACTGACTGACAGAGCAAATGCAACACCAAGAAGGAGTGGTTCGAAAGGGATGAAAGTTGGGGAAAAAACAGAGACGGCACGGACGAATAATTGATGTTTATTTCAAACCGATATGCAGGTTACACAATGCGCACGGCATCGACTCAGTAGGATGTAGGACCACCGCGAGCGGCGATGCACGCAGAAACACGTCGAGGTACAGAGTCAATAAGAGTGCGGATGGTGTCCTGAGGGATGGTTCTCCATTCTCTGTCAACCATTTGCCACAGTTGGTCGTCCGTACGAGGCTGGGGCAGAGTTTGCAAACGGCGTCCAATGAGATCCCACACGTGTTCGATTGGTGAGAGAACCGGAGAGTACGCTGGCCACGGAAGCATCTGTACACCTCGTAGAGCCTGTTGGGAGATGCGAGCAGTGTGTGGGCGGGCATTATCCTGCTGAAACAGAGCATTGGGCAGCCCCTGAAGGTACGGGAGTGCCACCGACCGCAGCACATGCTGCACGTAGCGGTGGGCATTTAACGTGCCTTGAATACGCACTAGAGATGACGTGGAATCATACGCAATAGCGCCCCAAACCATGATGCCGCGTTGTCTAGAGGTAGGGCGCTCCACAGTTACTGCCGGATTTGACCTTTCTCCACGCCGACGCCACACTCGTCTGCGGTGACTATCACTGACAGAACAGAAGCGTGACTCATCGGAGAACACGACGTTCCGCCATTCCCTCATCCAAGTCGCTCTAGCCCGGCACCATGCGAGGCGTGCACGTCTATGCTGTGGAGTCAATGGTAGTCTTCTGAGCGGACGCCGGGAGTGCAGGCCTCCTTCAACCAATCGACGGGAAATTGTTCTGGTCGATATTGGAACAGCCAGGGTGTCTTGCACATGCTGAAGAATGGCGGTTGACGTGGCGTGCGGGGCTGCCACCGCTTGGCGGCGGATGCGCCGATCCTCGCGTGCTGACGTCACTCGGGCTGCGCCTGGACCCCTCGCACGTGCCACATGTCCCTGCGCCAACCATCTTCGCCACAGGCGCTGCACCGTGGACACATCCCTATGGGTATCGGCTGCGATTTGACGAAGCGACCAACCTGCCCTTCTCAGCCCGATCACCATACCCCTCGTAAAGTCGTCTGTCTGCTGGAAATGCCTCCGTTGACGGCGGCCTGGCATTCTTAGCTATACACGTGTCCTGTGGCACACGACAACACGTTCTACAATGACTGTCGGCTGAGAAATCACGGTACGAAGTGGGCCATTCGCCAACGCCGTGTCCCATTTATCATTCGCTACGTGCGCAGCACAGCGGTGCATTTCACATCATGGGCATACCTCAGTGACGTCAGTCTACCCTGCAATTGGCATAAAGTTCTGACCACTCCTTCTTGGTGTTGCATTTGCTCTGTCAGTCAGTGTAAATAACTCTAAAATTATAGTCTAGTATCAATCAACGTCTCAATAAGGACACATAATCAGCAGGCAATACAAATCTTAAATGTAAACATTCAAAACCAGTCCGGGTACAATCACTACTATGTCAGTTTGAATGTGAATATACAAGGAACGCTGGTGGTGAAGAAGGCAAAGTATTATTATTGGTCGTGAAAATAAAGACTGGCTAATGGAAGAAGATACGTCTACTGCAAAATGTCGTATTTAGTCAAACATGACGACGAAAACTTATCTTAACAGCAGGAGCACAAACCAGCAGCCAGTTGCTTACCATATTTGTGCCAGAAAAGCATTCAACAGAAAAAAAATGACGTGACTCACGCAGTTGCACAAAGTAACCATTATCACAGTTTTAGAAACTTAGATTGTGTTCGCTGTGGCCGTACGAAGTGCGAAGCGATTGTGGAAAATGTATTAGGACTAAAATCAGTTGAAGATTGTCTCTTAGAACTCGGTCTTAATACTAGGAGTACAGTTTCGTGTGATGCTTCTGAGAAAGGGAATAAAAAATTTTCCGATTGCTTTAAGATATTTTAATACGAATTCTGGGATTCAAGACAAATTAATAGATTCCTTAACAACGACTAAAGTTCTGAAGGTATCACCAAATGATAAAAGAAAATGTTGATGAAATTTTAGAATTCATAATTCAGTTTTATAAAGTTGTGTGCTGAAAATTCAAATCTACTAAAAGTATGTCTGTCACGTGATATAACAACTGAAGTACCGCTTTGGATTTTTGGGCATGGAATTTAAAAATATGTTTTTTAAGACGCGTGATCTGTCCTGGCCTGCTGTTAAGAGCTGAGTGAAGAGAATGTGTGTGGGACTTGATCCGTACACAGCGAAACGGACTGAATGAGGATGTGAACGCACATTTAAGTTCTCCTGAATGTTACATATACTTTCTTCGTCATTGTTTTATGAAGGTATTAGAAATTGCTAACTTAAAAGTATAAAGTAATTTCTTAGCTAGTTCAGAAGTTTATTTGATGATGGAAGAATTAAGATTAAAAGATAGGTTTTGTTGGTACTAAAGTTATGTCTGCCTGCAATTATTTTGATTCATGTGAAAAAAGAAAATGTATCGTACAAGAGGGTAGTGAAGTATATCATAGACAATCAAAGAACCTTGATTGAGCTATTTATAAAAGTACTACCATATTGAGAACTTTTGTTTCAAATAGTTTGCAATTATAAATGTTAAGGGAACCGTTCAATTAATTTGAGAGACATTATTCAGACCAACAATTATTTATGATGAAATTGCTCTTTTGAGAGAAGTTCTAAGTAGATAGTAGATGCTCTCACGATGTGTTTGTAGATTAGATATGGGTTAACATTTTCCAAAACTCAATTTTTACTCAACTTTTGATGTTCGTATCAAAACTAACGTCCATACTTGTTAGCAATTCATATGCTGAGTGTGTATTTTTAATTGAAGCCAAAGCTATGGTCTGAAGAGCTCAAAAAATTATGTGCAAACTTAGTTAAGCCAGAATTAAGTGACAAAGTAAATGCCAGTATGATTTGTCAGCAATTTGGTGCATATTTAGCCAAAGAGGATCAAAAAGTCTTGCTAAAATGTTGCCAACGTAATCTTTAGGGTTTTTTTTTTCTATTTGCTTTACGTCGCACCGACACAGATAGGTCTTATGGCAACGATGGGACAGGGAAGGGAGAGGAGTGGGAAGGAAGCGGCCGTGGCCTTAATTAAGGTACAGCCCCAGCATTTGCCTGGTGTGAAAATGGGAAACCACGGAAAACCATCTTCAGGGCTGCCGACAGTGGGGTTCGAACCTACTATCTCCCGAATACTGGATATTGGCCGCACTTAAGCGACTGCAGCTATCGAGCTCGGTAATCTTTAGGTTTAAGAAACATGCATGGTGATGAGTAAAGTCAGCTGATGTTCAATACTGAGTATTTGCCTTAGTGTTGCTAAAATGTTGTAACATAATCATTAGGGTTCAGTTTTGTACAGCTCAGAGTTACAAGGAAATGCAATATCACTATTTACTTATTGTAAAAAGGCTATTAGATCACTTTATGTTCACTGTTGAGTATTTACCTATATATATATATGTGTGTATAAATAATTAAGGGTTATATAATTTGGTTTATTTTCTAATAGGGGGTCACCCTATCCTTGACCCCTAGATATTGGAGTGTACATGGTCAACGCACCGACATATTCTGGTATCACTCAACTCTAAGCTCTGTTTTGACTTACAGGCCGGAAATCGAACCCGGACTTACCAGTTTCTGCGTAAGAAACGTGCGTGCAACCTCTATATCAGGAGGGTGGCAATAACTTAAGAAGAATTATCATAATAGTATGGTTCGTGGTGTGGTAACTAGACAACGGCTGAGTGGCCTAGTAAGTGGTCCTGACACCTAAACCGCTACTGTTCCAGTACTGTAGGTACCGCAGTCTCAAGTTACCAGCTGAGGGGAGGGGCGATGCCAGGACGCGCTATTTTATCGGTTGCTATGTTAGTAATTCATTGTTTAGGGTTGTCTGTTAATAAATATGCACAATTTCTGAGATCAAGAAATTCGGATAGTTTATGGACCTTTGTGAAAGACACTGCCTAATAAGAAGGGAAAGAAATGTGTGGACATACTTCAAAACTAAGTATTTGGAGAGGATCCTTTTTTAGGTACTCTTGGTGGAATAATGGTGTTTAATGCGGTTGGTAGACAAGAAGAACACATTTTTTGATTACGATAAACTTTCACTATACGTAATTGGTTAGTTCGCTGTATTGAAGAACGAATTAGTGTGGCAATGTGACTTTCTTAGAGAATGTGGTACCATTTGGTTTGGCTAGGACCAGTGAGGAAAAGAAACACTTGTATATGTCAGCTCGTTTTCTCACTAATTACGCATAGTAGGAGATGGTAAGGAGTGATGGGCAAGGGAAGGCAGGACATACCCGTAAGAGGACGAGGTAGGACGGGCCTACCCCAAATAAGTAAAGGGAGACATGAGAGAGGTGTGATACGGGAGGAGAGCGGTTTCAGCCTCACATGGCCGGCCGCCATGGAATGGTGAGAGAACCGCACTGTTATCTGGTAAGGTTGTTGGGGTGTTCTTTTGCGCGCCACGGATAGGGCCGGTCGTGTCATCACTGGGAGGGCGGCTTTCTTCTCACCACGGGTGATGACACAGCCGGACAGTAGTAGTAGTATCCTTCTTTGATTGTAATTAATATTATTTCTTGCTTTTATATTATCTTTTATTTTATATTTTATTTTGTTTCTTAATATTAAGTGGAGACGATGGACGTGGCATGTAGGGACTGAGGATGACCGCTGCGGTGACCGTTCCTTGGGAGTCTCACGTTTCCGGGGTATCTGATGGACCTCATGGCATGCCCAAAGAGTCTCGGGTTTCTCTTCTTTTCTTTTGTTGTTCGTGCATGGAAAAGGGCTTTGTGAACATGTATCGGGGCTAATCGCCTCTTATGTTCACGAGGTCCCTCCGTTCTTGATAGTACGGTACGCAGGACGTGGCCGCGTTTTCTCATGCCAATTCCCATTCTGATGACGGCATTCGCAATGTGGCCCGTGTAGCTGGTGCTCTGCTTTCTTGGTTACTGGCCACCACTTACTTTCCTACATCACTACTGTGATTTTACGTGTAACGGCATCCACCTTTCACAAAGTTTCAACATCGCTCTTTATAACCAGATAGGAGACAAGGTTCCAGTCAGCTGGATGACCCAGGAGGATCTCGCACATCCCCCATCTTTCCTTATATTAACACCTAGATACTTACAATGATCCTCAAAAGGAAATTTCACCCCATCAACGCAGTAATTAAAACTGAGAGGACTTTTCCTATTTGTGAAACTCACAACCTGACTTTTAACCCCGTTTATCAACATACCATCTCACAACATTTTCGAGGTCACGTTGCAGTTGCTCACAATCTTGTAAATTATTTATTACTCTATACAGAATAACATCATCTACAAAAAGGCTTATCTCCGATTTCACTTCTTTAGTCATATCATTTAAATATATAAAACATAATGATCCAATAATATTGCCTTAAGAATTCCCCTCTTAATTATTACAGGGTCGCCTACTCTAATTCACTGGGATCTATTTTCTAGACACACAGCAACCCACTCAGTCACTCTTTTGTCTAGTCCAACTGCACTCATTTTTGCCAGTAGTCTCCCATGATCCACCCTATCAAATGCTTTAGACAGGTCAATCACAATACAGTCCATTTGACCTCCAGAATCCAAATTATCAGCTATATCTTGCTGAAATCCTACAAGTTGAGCTTCGGTAGAATAACCTTTCCTAAACCCGTAGTGCCTTCTATCGGACCAGTTCATGATTTCACAAACATGTCTAATATAATCAGAAAGAATGCTTTCCCAAAGCTTACTTGCAATGCATGTCAAACTGACTGTCCTGTAATTTTCAGCTTTATGTCTATCACCCTTTCCTTTATACACAGAGGCTACTATAGCAACTCTCTATTCATTTGGTATAGCTCCTTCATGCAAACAATAATGAAATAAGTATTTCAGATATGGTACTATATCCCAACCCATTGTATATCCCCAGAAATATTATCAATTCCAGCCGTTTTTCTCGTTTTCAACTTTTTATGTTATTGTAAATGTTATTGTTATCATAGGTAAATGTTAATACTTTAGCATTGGGCACCTCCCTATTATCCTTGTAAGCAACAATCTTTACATATTGCTGAGTGAATACTTCTGGCGTTTGAGATCCTCTCATACACACTCCCCTTGTTCATTAATGATTCTTGGAATATCCTTCTTGGAACCTGTTTCTGCCTTAAAGGACCTATACATACCCTTCCATTTTTCAGTGTGGCCAGAACAACCTCTGCTACGGTAGTGAGGCACGGACTCTTTGAGCCACGGACGTCTCCAGAATCACAGCACACCCGAACAACAGGCTTCACATAATAGAACCATAAAAGAAACGAAGATGTGGTGAGGGAGCTAGAAGTCCAGCCAATAGCGGACTGCATCTACAATTATCAGGTGAACTGGAAACGTCATCTTGGAAGGATGAATCAGCCAGAGGAAGAAAATCCATATGACGACTAATTTAATACTTAATTTCGTGTGGCTATTTCTAGCCGAGTGCAGCCCTTGTAAAGCAGACCCTCCGATGAGGGTGGACAGCATATGTCATGTGTAGGTAACTGCGTGTTATGTGTGGTGTGTGAGTTGCACGGATGTTGGGGACAGCACAATCACCCAGCCCCCAAGCCACTGGAATTAAACAATGAATGTTAAAATCCCCGATCCGGCCGGGAATCGAACCCCGGATCCTCTGAACCGAAGGCCAGTACGCTGAAACGTCCGATGGAACTATGGGAGAGTAATGCAAAACAGTAGCGGGCCACTAGGCCTTATAAAGTACATTAGAGTACGATGATGATATATGCGCTTTAATTATCTTAGCATTCCTTTATCCTTTTTATAGTCATTATTTAAATTTGATATTTTGCTACCTAAATGTGATGTCATGAAAGAAAATGTCTGCCTTTCTTCCGTGTGAGAATGTCGTCTCCATGATTTGTGACTGGCTTCAAGAAAATAACGTGGAACTCTTTACGCTTCGCAGAGAACTTTTCTTTGCGTCTCCAGAACAAAATATGGACTTCTACAACACATTACTTTTATAAGTTGCTTTACGTCGCACCGACACAGATAGGTCTTATGCGACGATGGGATAGGAAAGGTCTAGGAATGGGAAGGAAGCGGTCGTGGCCTTAATTAAGGTACAGCCCCAGCATTTGCCTGGTGTGAAAATGGGAAACCACGGAAAACCATCTTCAGGGCTGCCGACAGTGGGGTTCGAACCCACTCTCCCGAATACTTGATACTAGCCGCAGCTATCGAGGTCGGTACAACACATTATTGTAGATGTCTTCCTGGTGAACAGTCAAGATTTTCTTCTGAAGACGCAGAGAGTTTCACGTCGTGTTCTTCCGACGGCATAAACCGATATCATGTCTACCAGTACGGGTCGTATAACGTATTCCATAAAAACGAGGAAATTCATCATTTTCTCATCTAAGTTTGCTTTCGGCGCGGTAAAATTCGTTTAATATGTTTTTAAAAATGTTGGTCCCTTTCTGGGAACGATCTAGTTCTTTATCTTTGCCGGTTTTAGCAAGGTAAAACCCTCACAGTGCTCCATGAATCCCCCTAATGGTTGGCAAATACAGTACGAAGAGCTTCTTACCACAGGTAATTCAACTAATTGACTTGCTCGTATTCCTATAACTTTGACCGTAGTCGCATCCCATGTTGACACTTTAACGACTGTGGAGAGTCATCAGAACCGTCAACTGCAGATGACATGCAGTTGAATATTCCACACTTGGCTGCTTTATTCTCTCGCAGTGATAAAATTCCACGTACGGGCGATTACACTCCATCATACATTGAACTCTGATCTGAGTAACCAATGGTAAATCAACTCAAAACTACTTGACCGACAGTAATTCAAACATCAGAATACCATCCGAGTGAGTGGCTGCTTGCATTCAGAAACTGGTGGGTTCGAATCCCACTGTCGCCAGCCCTAAAGATGGTTTTCCGTGGTTTACCATTCTAACACGAGACAAATGCTTGGCTTCCCACTCCACCGGTGCGACGTAAACAAGTTAGGAACCCACCAGTTTCCTCGTTTGAGAATACCGGCACGTTTATGTACAGATGACCAATACATAATATCATTGCTTCGATTGTAAACGATAGAGAACTACTAATCCCTCATTTGATATATTCATGTAGTGATAGAAAAATAGCTTTGTAGAACATAAAAATCCGTTCGTATTGTCAAAACGTAATTTTCGGTGTGAACTGATGTATGTAACCATGACGAATATTGTCCTTGGGGCCCCGCCGGAGCGTGGCGCTGCAGTCACAAGGAACTAGCTGCGTCAAATTGTCGACGACGGTAATAGCATGCGTGCGTGAAATCATGGTAACAATCACGGTACCGGTAGCTAGAGGAGAGACGGTAGGTGTCACGAGGAGGATGCGCAGTAGACTGCGCTGGTCGTGACGTCACTGGACCGCCCCTCCTATTACACTACCACTGCCCTCGTAATGTCCAGGCCGTACTTTAGATCTGATGACGTCACGCTTTGGGTGGGACTTGAAGGCGATATGCATCCGCTCACTTGAATAACACACTCGTTTGAATTGCTTAAGAAACTGTTAACACCTTATAAAACCAAAAACTATTCATAAATATTTGTTAGTTCTGACATACAATGCATATCCTTCCTCGTAACGTTCTATTTCTCGCGTATATCCGTCCTTTTCCGTTAGTACAGACTAGCGCTTTGAGACATATTCTTGCGATTTCTATCCATTTTCTAGTCAACTGGAACATTCACATCATACACACCGATAGGAAACAAGCAAACGATTACCAATACAATATACTACAAATGTAAATTATTTCTGTACAACCCATTCAGAACCTACATGAAAGATTACGAGTAAGCCAACCTCCAACAAAAACAAAATATTTACTGTCACTGTCATGATATTCAGTTATTGTTTAAAAAGGTGTAGATTTTTAAACAGCAAATAATGCTCACGTCCGCAGGATTTACCTCCTCATTGCCCTGCACGTGTCCTCCGGGTGGTGCTAAGCGAGCAACAGCCTTGGATCTCCTGGCTATCAAATTATGTCAAAGACACCTTGTGGAAACAGCTCTTCTCAGAGCTCTTTAACAAGAAACCTTGGTCCCACTATTCGTATTTTCCAACTCAATATAGAAAGTATCAGCAGAGCAAAGTGTGATTATCCCTCAAAAGTACTCAGAGAGAACAACATAGATGTTGCTGTCCTTCAAGAGACGCATGTTGCTAATAAAGAACAACTCCGTACTAGAGGTCGTATTGCTGGGTACATGGCACTAGGAGCAACTTACCATGAAGCATATGGTGTGGCCGCATATGTCCGTAATGACATCAAAGAAGCTGAGCTACTATCTCAAAGCACAGAAGAAAATGTCCATCAGGTCGTCAGACTGAATAATGCCTCGATCATCAACATCGATATGGCGACCAGTGCTTAGTAGCGTGTGTTTCAGTCTCCAGGTTTATCAGTGATTTGAAGGTGTAAGATCGGCATTTACGTGTGGAACTTTCAACTAAGTGATAAGTAAAACTACCGTGCTACGAACAGCCAGTTCAAAGTGTATCACAAGTAATTAAGAACATAATCCTTCTTGTAAACAGCCATGCCAGGGAAAGGAAAGGTAGTAACAACGGACAGCCCAGTGAAGCGCGCCCTACAGGAAGCTCTGAGAGACAAGGAAACACTCGCCACGCTAGCAAACATCATACAAGACCAGGTAGCCAGGGCCGTTATAGACCAACTTAAAGCTACGATAGATTTTAATACGAAAGTAATCGAGGAGATGAGGGAAGCGCTCGAAGCCAGAGACAAGACAATATCAGACCTCAGGGAGCAGCTCGAAACTAAAACCGATGCTCTCGAACAATATCAACGGCGGCAATCACTGCGTGTGTTCGGGGTGCGGGAATCGAGTGGTGAGGACACGGACAAAGCTGACAGTATTGGAGTACATTTAACGCACGAGGACATAGACAGAACTCACAGGGTAGGCAAGATAAGTACAGATAAGCCGCGTCCGATAATAGTGAAGTTCGTGTCGTACCGCAAACGGAACGAACTATTCAAATCTAAAAAGAAACTGAAAGGAACGGGCAAAACAATTAGAGAAGACCTCACGTCAATCAGGATGAAACTGTTGCAAGAAGCGATCACTAGATTTTCTGTGTCCAATTGTTGGACAATAGACGGTACGATTATTGTGAAACACAATGGTGTGAAATATCGTGTGTCGAGCCGAGCGGAACTGGACAGGATCAAATAAACCGACAGACTGAAACTAACATGACACTACACATTTTACAGTTTTAACTAACTTAGACACTAGACTTTTAATTACTAGACTATAATTACTATTCAAACTATTACTTTTAGATTATATCTTCATTAGATTTACATATAATAACTAGGCAAGATAGCGTACAGGTTGGCAACTCAAAGCGAGAGTGCTGAACATGCTTCTATTTTCGGCAAGGTTACTGGTGGTCAGCTGAGCGGAATCTCCGCTCCCATACCTACACAGCCCCCTAGTACTAATCCGCTTACAAATGCTTTTAACAACTTTCCAAATTCCTTACAGGTAGTACATGCTAACGTTCAAAGTCTAATTCCTCACTTCCACGAACTCCGTAACATTATTGCTAATGTCAACCCTCACATCGTCATGAACGGAGAAACCTGGATGAAACCGTGGTTGTCAGATTCTCTTGTCCACATCGAAAATTATACCTTGATCCGAAATGATCGCACAGGTAAAGCCGGCGGCGGAGTAGCTATGTATATTAGGAACGACTTAAAATATAAAATAATTTATAAAACAACTAGTGAATACTGCGCAAGGCCCGAGTTCATGTTCATTGAAATTGAGGCTTTAGGTGTAAAGTGCTTACTGAGTGTTGTGTATCGCCCACCAAAGATTGGATACATCACCGACCTTGAAGACATCTTACTTGACCTCCTACCCAGGTATGAGCATGTTTTATTACTAGGAGACCTCAATACTGACATCCTTAACGACAAAATGACTGAGACTAAACAACTAATCAACATATTTAAATCTTGTAACATGACGATTTTGCCACTTAAACCAACACATCACACAGCCACGTCACATACATTACTGGACTTAATTGTGACGAATAACCCTGACAGAGTACTGACCCACGGGCAAATGTCTGCTTGCGGACTATCCAATCACGACTTAATTTATTTAGCTTATTCACTTAAATGCCCCAAGTACAGACCTAAATTAATTACATTCAGAGATCTAAAACGTATAAATAACGAAGCCCTATTAGAAGATGCTGCAAACATACCTTGGCATAATGTCCATATTTTAGACAATATAGATGATAAGGTGGAGTTCTTAAACACACAACTGCTAGCTCTCCTTAATAAACACGCGCCAAAACGCACTGCTCGTGTAACACGCCCTGCGGCTCCATGGATGACGCAGGAAATACGAGACTTAATGACAGAGAGAGACAAAGCTTTCAGAAAATTTAAAACTAGCCAAATACCAAACGATTTTGACCTGTACAAGACCCTTCGTAACAGAACCACACAGGCCGTAAGGAATGCTAAAATAAGACACTCACAGAACATTTTGCTAACCCGAAACACGACAACAATCTGGAAAACCGTTAAAAAAATGGGCATAGGCGGAAATAAAATACATACTGCTGACGTTAAAATATCACTGGATGATTTAAACCAATACTTTACTACAAGACCCGTTAACATTGACGAGACAACAAAAGAACAGACGATTAACAAAATTCTATACAATGGCAATACTAACAATGGAGGAGAACAGTTATATTTTTCCCTCGTAACTCCTGCAGAAGTAAGACAAATTGCACGATCAATAAAGACAACTGCGACAGGATGTGACGAGATTGTTCCACAGTTACTGTTAAAAACTCTAGATGTAATCCTACCAACTCTAACCCACATCATAAATACCTCACTGATAACCGGCATATTCCCTTCCCTTTGGAAATATGCAATTGTTCGCCCCCTCCCCAAGACCAACAATCCCGTGGAACCCAAAGACTATCGATCCATTTGCATTTTACCATTTCTGTCCAAAATTTTGGAGAAAATAGTTCACAGACAAATAACCGCATATTTAAATAACAATATGCTTCTTGACAAATACCAGTCTGGTTTTAGAAGCAATCATAGCACAACTACTGCACTGCTTAAAGTTACAAATGACATAGGAGTAGCTATGGATAAGGGAGAAATTACTGTTTTAACTCTTCTAGACCTTAGTAAGGCCTTTGACTGCGTTGACACGGACATACTAATAGCAAAATTACGTGCTCTTAATTTCTCACAAAGCACACTATCCTGGATGTATTCCTATCTCTCTGATCGCCGGCAGTGTGTATCTACAGGTGAAAATTTCTCTTCATGGCAATCTGTAGAGACTGGAATACAACAGGGGTCAGTGCTAGCACCACTCCTATTTTCGATCTTCATTTCAGGACTAACACAAGTAATTAAACATTGTCAATATCATGTGTACGCAGACGACATACAGATATATACACATGCACACCCTCGTGACTTACCGACTGCAATAAATAATATGAACGACGACCTAGGAAGAATATGTAGGTGGACCGATGACCATGCACTAAAGATCAATGCCCAAAAATCACAGTGTATTCTTTTAGCTACCCAAAAAACCCACGCACGACTTACAGACATCCATACCCACTCAGTAACATTAAGAGGCACTCAGTTACAATTCAAAGACACAGTTAAAAACTTAGGGATGATAATGGATAAAAACCTTAGTTGGAACGATCATGTAACAGGTATATGTCAGCGAGTGTTTTATTCCTTACATTCCCTTAAAAACTCAGAGATTTACTCCCCCAAAATGTAAGAAAACTGCTTATCCAAAGTATGGTAATGCCAATATTCGACTACTGTGACGTAGTATACAGTAACCTGAATGCCTCACTTTCCATCAAGCTCCAAAAGGCACATAACGCATGCGTTCGATTTATTTCAGATATACCAAGGTTTAGCCATATTTCTCCCGCATTTGCTAGGCTTTCATGGCTACGCTTAAGAGAGCGACGAAATTTACACACTCTTTCCCTGTTACATCGTATACTGAACCTTAACACACCTGAATACCTTGCCACACAATTCCATTACCTAGCATCACCTTCTAGTATTCCTACCAGATCATCATCCACCGCAGTACTAAGCATTCCCATTCACCGCTCAACTGGCTACAGTAGATCATTTATAGTCGCCGCCAGCCGAATTTGGAATTCCCTACCTGCTGAAATTAGGAGCGTGTCAAACCACCTCCGCTTTAAGAAACTCTGTCAAACCTGGTTAATAAATAATAATGATTTCTTATAACATAGTAGGATTAGATCATAGTTAAGTTTTAGATTAATTAAAACATTTAATTGCTACCTTAAGATATTAAACTGTAGATAATTTAGTGTATATTTAACTCTTCATGTAGGTGTATGTATGGTCGGACAGAATAGCAGGCTTCATAGCCTGAGTCCCGCCATATAAAACAAGACAATAAATAAATAAATAAATACAAACCACCATGCATCTTATGGCCTCAGTATGTTGTACCAACTGCAGAACATCCTGCGATTTATGTGGGAGATTTCAACAGTCATCATGAACTCTGGAAGTATTCTACAACAGATGATTGTGGACAAAAATTAATGGACTGGTGCGAAAGTAATAACCTCCATCTATTATTTGATGCTAAAGATCGAGGAACTTTTCGATCAGCTGCATGGGGTAGAGATTCAAATCCAGATTTATGCTTCGTCAGCTCCAATATAAATGGAAATCCCTCGCACACTACACGCAAAGTGATGGAAGATTTCCATCATAGCCAGCATAGACCAGTAATACTCGAGTTTGGTGTCACAATTCCATTATACGTTCAACGCCACGTCCCCGATGGAATTTCCAGAAAGCCGATTGGTCTGCATTCTCTGTAGAACTAGATAAATGCATTCGTTGGATTCCCCCAAATCACCAAAGTTATCAACATTTTGTTGGCGCAGTTATATCTACTGCTAATAAATTTATGCCCAGAGGTTATCGGAAAGAATATGTTCCTGGCTGGAATGCCCAGAATGAGGAATTATTTAAGAATTTCCAACAAAACAGAGATGCAGAAACTGCTAACAAACTTCTTAGCTTGGATGATCGCCGAAGACAAAAGTGGGTTGAAACTGTCGAAAGCTTAGATTTTACTCATTCTAGCAGAAGGTCTGGGGCCTTCTTAGAAGGCTAGGAGAAGGCGCCCGCCAATAGTGAAGAGTCAACCTCAGCTGACACCCAAATAGCTTCCCATATTGTAACAACTTCCCGAGCTCCAGCTGATAAGAAGCATACAAAGTATGTTAGATGCCAGCTTCGTGCTCTGAAATCATCAGTACCTCGCATTTCTAGCTATTCACGTCCCTTTACAGCCCTTGATGTTCAAGAGGCTCTCAAAGAACTAAAACCTGGTAAGGCACCTGGATTCGATGGAGTTCATCCAGAATTCCTCATACATATGAGAGACAATGCAAAGAGATGGATGGCACAGTTCTACACGGACATTCTTCAGACTGGAAAAATCCCACCTGACTTCAAGAAAGCTAAAATTATTTCCATATTGAAGCCTGGAAAACCTGAAAACAGGCCTGAAAGTTACAGACCAGTAACCTCCCTTAGCTGTTGCTACAAACTCTTTAAAAGGCTTATCTACAACTGAATTGGATCAACCATTTTAGAACTCATTCCTGTGGATCAGGCAGGCTTCAGACCTAACCGAAACTGCTGCGATCAAGTACTTTCATTAACATCTTACATTGAGGCCGGATACCAGCAAACACTTAAAACATCTGCTGTCTTTGTGGATCTCACTGCTGCCTTTGATACCTTTTGGAAGGAAGGATTGATTTAAAAATTACTCAGAGCTATACCCTGCAGATCGATTGCACAGCTTATCAACAACATGATCAGCGACAGGAAATTCCAGGGCTGGTTAGGTGGAAAGAAAAGCTCAGTGAGAAAATTGCATAATGGTTTGCCCCAAGGATCAGTTTTATCTCCACTACTGTTTAATCTGTACATCCCTGATCTTCCAGAAACAATATCCAGGAAGTTCTGCTATGCTGATGACTTGACCCTGGCCACACAACACAAGATCTTTGAGAACACTGAAGACATTTTGACTCAGGTCTTGTCCACATTGGCAGAATATTTCAGGAAATGGAGACTCAGACCCAGTACAGCTAAAACGGAGGTTTCTTGCTTCCATTTGAGTAACCGGCTCGCTAACTTAAAACTAAATATTACCTTCTCCAATCGAGTACTTGATCACAATAGGTATCCAAAATATCTCGGTGTTACCTTGGACCGGACATTATCATTCAAACAACATCTTTTGAACTTGTCGAAGAAATTGAAAACCCGAAACAATATTATTCAGAAGCTAACTGGTACCACTTGGGGATGTACTGCAAACATCCTACGCTCTTCAGCCTTATTATGTATATAATTTCCTTGCCCTACGCTAATAATAATAATAATAATCATAATAATAATAATAATAATACCTATACAATTATTTTCATATTCAGTTTTCACGGAATAACCCTGTTCCATTGCCTATGATATGAAATTTGATAGGAAAAATCTCAGAAGTGTTATTTCACAATACATTTGTACCTACAGTAAAATGGTACAATGCATTAATTGGACTTGAATTTTCAGATACACCGAATTCAAACAAGCCGCGTCTTACTACATAAAAATATATCTAATGTTACCCATGTTTTTGACATAATAAGAAATGTTAATTCACCATCTGGACGATACACTCTTATTTCCCTCAGGATTTACGTCTTCAGGAAATCGGTTGATACAACTGTGTGGTGATTAACGATTAGCTTCTACCTAGGAATAGCCTTCTTTCATAACCTAACTTTTTCTTCATCAGAAGGAAACAGAAATACTGGAGTGAACTTTCCTCGTTTATAATTTGGCTTTTCAGTCAGGCACACAGCAACTCTTAGCATGGTGATTTCTCTCACTGATAACCTTAATTCAGTTATATACATATCGTGGTTGATAATAATAAAACGCTGAATGCACTAACCCAATTCATTTTACACTAGGGATGTAACATTACACAAATAAACTACAGAATTAAAACACGTTAGAGCGATATACTTAACCTATAGCCTCACATGAAGTTTCCATCACTAACTGAGGATTTTCACTTAATAATGCAATCGATAACGACTCGGTCTGATATATATCTGAGCAAACATGCGGCCAACGTTAACAGTTTCAATAAAATAGTGAAGAATTCACATGTAACCCAACTAACTCACGTGCTAAACTTCCCCCCTAACGATCAGCTGATTGCTACAGTACGGCCTGGACATCACGAGGGCAGTGACACTACACACTGTTTGGCGCGTTAACATGAAGTTCGCTGCATTGCTGTTCGTCTGCGGTCTGTACATTGTTTCTTTAATTATTGAATCACTTCCGAGTCTTGCGAATGTGCGTATCGTTGGTGACTGAAGTGAATTCCAGTGTATATGTCGTGTTTGTGCAGTTAAAAGGCCGTGCTGTACAAACCATCCCAACAACGCAAAGGATCGTAAGTTGTCCTTTTATAGATTCCCAAAAGACCGTTTTTATTACAATTTGTTTTACGTAGAACCGACGCAATTAGGTCTTATGGGGAAGAAGGGATCGGAAAGGCCTAGGAACGGGAAGGAATCCCCAGTAGTTCGACATGGTTTACAAACTAGAAAAGGATTTTCAAAGGTTCCACGGAAATGGTCCAAGGAAGTACCCAAGAGTGATGGAGGAACTGATAGATATTATCAGACCTAAGTATAGTGATGTCGACGACTTCGCTGTTGCGTGTTTTGTGAGAACTCGTTCATTTATTAGAATAATGATAATAATAATGGCGTATGGCCTCCGGAGAGGCCTGGTGCAGGTCTTTTTCTAGTAGACGGCCTATTAGGCAACCTGCATGTCTATGAAGATGAGGGCCCTACCTAGGAAGATTTCTAATGTTGAATACGTCACACACGCCCAGTCCCCGAGCCATTGGAATTAACCAATTAAGGTTAAAATCCCCGACCCGGCCGGGAACCGAACCTGGGACCCTCTGAACTGAATAAAAAGAGAGCACTCAAGAGATCAGTGAATGAAAGACAGACTACGGATGCGCATGCTGACGCTGCACGGAAAAAATCGAAGAAGATGAACAAAATTAGGTCCTGAAAGGTAGGCCTAAAGAAATAGTGATGCTATTTTCATTATCGATTATCTAAAGGCTGCAGCCGCATCCGACGGTATTTAGCAGTCCTTTTCATCGTGACATAGAAAGCAAAAACCAGCTGAGTGATTATGTTCCTAAGGTATGACGGACATGGTCTTCCTCTCGACTTCTTCCCTAGGACCTTTCCTTCGAAGACAGTCTGGAGAAAGGTGTCATGTCGTAGGACGTGTCCAAGAAATTTAGCTTTCCTCTGCTTTTTTGATATTATTATTTATTTTTGCTAGGGGCTTTACGTCGCACCGACACAGATAGGTCTTATGGCGACGATGGGATAGGAAAGGCCTAGGAGTTGGAGGGAAGCGGCCGTGGCCTTATTTAAGGTACAGCCCCAGCATTTGCCTGGTGTGAAAATTGGAAACCACGGAAAACCATCTTCAGGGCTGCCGATAGTGGGATTCGAACCTACTATCTCCCGGATGCTTTGATATTATTATTATTATTATTATTATTATTATTATTATTATTATTATTATTATTTCTTAATCCTCTTACCCTCCAGGGTTGGCTTTTCCCTCGGACTCAGCTAGGGATTCCACCTCTACCGCTTCAAGGGCACTGTCCTGGAGCATGAAACATTGGGTCGGGGATACAACTGGGGAGGATGACCAGCACCTTCCCCAGGTGGCCTGAGCTGTTATGCTGAACAGGGGCCTTGGTGGGGGACGGGAAGATTGGAAGGGATAGACAAGGAAGAGGGAAGGAAGCGGCCGTGGCCTTAATTTAGGCACCATCCCGGCATTTGCCTGGAGGAGAAATGGGAAACCACGGAAAACCACTTCCAGGATGGCTGAGGTGGGAATCGAACCCACCTCTACTCAGTTGACCTGCCGAAGCTGAGTGAACCCCGTTGCAGCCCTCGTACCACTTTTCAAATTTCGTGGCAGAGCCGGCAATCGAACCCGGGCCTCCGGGGATGGCAGCTTATTATTATTATTATTATTATTATTATTATTATTATTATTATTATTATTATTATTATTATTATTATTATTATTATCATTGTTATTACGGGGATACCCGTGGAGCAGAAAGAGGTTAAAGAAGGTGCGGGCTTGAATGGGTCTAACTACAGTCTCAAAATTAATTTAAAACTGTAACAAAGGTTCCATTTCTTTAGAATTTCAAAAATCAATAAATAACAATATAACAGGTACAATTAGCAATTTTGGAACAAGTCAAGGAAAATACAATATTCGTGAATTCGACAGGTCCTCGGCTTCAAGCCCCTCGCTTTACAATTCTTGAGCTCCCAGCTCAAATATACAATTCACGAATGGACAACGCTCTTAAATTTGCAGTATCTAGCCTCTCAGAGTCACACTTTACAATTACAAAATTTGAGAAAGAGCTAACCGGCTTTCCGTTTCCTTTCAGCCTCCTCGAGGCAATATCAAAAATCGTACACTCTCTGGCCTTCCATGGCCCAACTTACAATTTGAAACAGGGGTTTCTTGTACTCAACCTACAGGGCCTTTGCGGAAGAGAACAGGTTAAGTAAATGGCCCGAAACACAAACTGAATGGAGGCGTATACTTGCACTCCTAGAGATGAACACTAAAACAACCTAAGGGGCTCTAGGCCGATGAAACAGGGGCTATTCCGAAACTACGGAGGTGACCCATATAGTAATTACTTTACCACATTACAGAATGAAAAAACAGTTATAAAAACGTAGTCACCTCAAACCAAGATGAAGGGGAGCTCGAGAGGGTAATTCACTCTCTATCCCCGATTTACAGGAAAAGATGTTATGAAGTTTTTACATTAGCCGGCAGAAAGTTACATTTTAGAAAAGAAGGTTACATAGTTAACGTTTCGGACCCTTTCCTCGGGTTAAACTGCAGAGCTAGCAAGAAAGAAAGAAGTTATGTGGCCATTACCTTGTCGATGTACTGCTGCCTGATGAAAGAGGCCGCTCGCCTCCTGCTTTGACACACACACACTCTGTAAGATGACGATCAATTTACCAAAAAACAAGAAAATCCGCAGTTTATAAACCCTCGGGGAAGGTTTGAGATCATTCAAGAATAAACTAGCCACACCCTCTCAATTTTATTGGATAAATTCAAAAGTTACACTTAGAATCGAACAAGAAGCCTGTGATAGGTTGAAAATTAATTACAGAAATTAGGGATTGGCTAGATTCAGAACTGGCGGGAAGAAACAGGAAATGTTGCCAACCCAAAAATAAATGAACATCATTCAGTTACTAAGCCTAGAAATACAAAACTTCTTTAAATTATAACTTCCTACAACTCGCACCAGAATGCATGATCATAGTTTTTAGTGGTGTCCTCTCTGAAAAAAATGGCCAAACTTCTTGATGAATATCGAACAAAACAAGTAGAAATTCACTCAGGGTAGCCAACTGCACAATAACAAAATTACTCAATATTTTTGTTGTGACATCTTCTGAGTAAAGTTCTAAATTGGTGTAGTTTCAGTTTCACTGTTTTACCAATAGAGGAGTTCTTTTAGGCGCTGAATTTGAATGCGCGGCTTTGAGGTGTACCTCCCGGTACAATTTTATTATTATTATTATTATTATTATTATTATTATTATTATTATTATTATTATTATTATTACTGGTTTTTGTTTGGTAATAATGTTAGTACAATACCTACTTACTATTTTCAAGAAAAGTAAAAGCATGCCGCACTTAAGCTCGTGCATTTTATTTAGACTTAATCAGTTAATATTATTTTTTGACTGTTAAGCTTTGATTTATTTAATCTGTACGTGTGTAGGGTACTTACTTTCAATTATTTCAAGTAATTGGGAACTGTAAATACTAAAGTTTCCTGTATACTGGAACATTTAAAAGTGATTTGTAAACATATTAACAAAAGGTCTTACTATTCTGGCTTTTAAAGTAGGTCTGCAATATTTACGAAAGCACACAAGCCAAAAAGGTAAGACTGATAGTTTTATGCAATATTTTAGTGGTTTTCATTATATTAAAACGTAAACGAGTTTGTGATAAGGAAGAGCAGCGCTGACGTCACATGCTGCTGCGCGTGACACCTACCGTCCCTCTTTAGCAACCGTGGTAACAATTTCAACGCCTATCGAGGGAATTTGTTTGTTTGGATATTTTCCGGAAGTCTGTAGCAATGTATCTGCAGTGCTTTGTGTTCGAGACAATGTCGTACTGTTTCATTCCTAGTTGTAAATCGGGTTATGGAAGGAAGCCTGATGATAGAGAAATGTTTATACCACCTAAAGAAAATAAACTGTTTTCAAAGTGGACGAGAGTTATTCCGAGGAAGGATAAGCAATTGTTAGCCAAAAGCAGAATATGTGACCTGCATTTTCCGGCAGATTATAAAGGCGGACTTTTTTCGTTGTGAACGGTCCAAACCTTGAACTTCCCCATGTGAGATGGAAATTAAAACCAGGAGCGGTGGCTCATATTTTTCCAAGTTTACCGAAATACCTATCCACTGAGGTAAAATCGCGAAAGACACCCAGTAGGAAAAGGAATGAAGAGTGTATGAAGGAACTAGAATCACGATGTAAGGTCAGTCTGTTTCTCTTACCGGTGCCCAAAAGGCGACCATAAGGCGGAACTCTCCTCACTCAAAGTTAGGATTAATTTCCTACATGGGCAGATTAATTAAGAACGCAAAATATTTAATCCTTTATGCTTAAAAAGTACTTTCTTTAAGCTTTACCGCGCGCGTGTTCTCTTATTAAAGTCCAAAGATACTTCGTGAGGAGTGAGAATATTATTTACAATTCACTGACAGTATTAATCATAAGTCTAAATAATTGGGTGATGTATTTGGTTACTTGCGTACCCACTATAACAAAGCAGAGGCGGGACAGGTTTTTCTCCGAATATTTCGGTTTTCCCCGTCATATTTCATTACAGCAACACTCTCCATTATCACTTCATTTCATCTGTCAGTCATTAATCATTGCCCCAGAGGAGTGGACAGGCTTCGGCAGCGGCACAATTCCTAACTTCGCCGCTAGATGGGGGCTTCATTCATTCCATTCCTGACCCTGTCGAATGACTGGAAATAGTCTGTGGATTTTCATTTCTTATCCACTAAAACAGCTCACCGTGTAGCGGTGGTGATTGGCTCCACTAGCGCCGCTCTGCGGGAGCGGGTTGAACTCTGTGAGTGATCTCCATTCGTCATACTTCGAGACGCCCAGCCATCATTCAGTTTAGAACGTCCTAGTTCCTTTGTTTTTGTTTGACTATGAGAGGAGCCGATTGCAGTTGTGCTGTTTGTAGTCGACCCACAAATGACCACGGCTGGTCCATGGTCCAACAGCTCTGCACTCTGACCGGTCAACCGAGCACGACTCTACGCCTCTGTATTCGGGAGACGGGACAGATCTGGGCCTCACGGCTGGCCCCAACCGTCGGCTGTCCTGAGAATGGTTTTCCGTGGTTTTCCATTCTCCCCTTACTAAGGCGAATGCCGGGACAGTTCCTAGTATAGGCCATGGCCGCCAACCGCCTCACCTCTGAGCGTCTCCTTCACCGTAACAAATCTCCCGGGCTGAGAGATGGCGTCACCGTCTCAGAGGCCCCCCTCCCCCTTCAGGGGAGGAATGGAGACATTTTAGTAGCAGTAGCCAATGTTGTTGCTTCTTTAGCACCATCCGGGGGACACGTGTAGGGCAACAGACTTTGAGACTGCTGAAACAATTCTCACTCAAGATCTCCTAACACTCGACAACTACTTTAACACTTGGCCACTGAATCCCAACACCGGCAAAACAGAGGACAGCGCCTTTCATCTGGATAATAGGAAGGCCCACTACATTCGTCAAGTACAATTCAGAGGTCAGCAGCTAAAGTATTGCCCTCAACCAATATATCTGTGCTGGACCGCTCTTTGACGTTCAGAGAACATCTCTGGAGAACAGCAGCTAAAATCAGAACATGTAACAACATCCTTCACAAACTCTGTGGTACAAGTTGGAGAGCAACTGCGACTGTTCCTGGTACAACTGCTCTCGCCTTAGTATACTCGGTTGCTGAATATTGTAGTCCTGTATGGATCAACAGTGCACCCGTAGGAAAAGTTGATGTCCAGTTAAATGAAACAATGAGGACAATATGAGGCACTCTCAAATCCACACCACTCAGGTGGTACCAGTACCATCCAACATTCATCCTTAGAAGGCTAACAGTTCTAAAATGGAATTGTTAAAATGTACTGCAGATACATCAGGAATGCTATCCCCAGAAGGAAGGGAGATCCCTCATGGCAACTAGGCAAGGAGTTGATTGAATCAAAGTACAACATGGACGAAACTCGGCGGGAAGAAAGGACTACATCAAACACTGATCACCGATCCCTGCAGGAAACCTCCTGATTTCGATCTCACAAGAAGGAACAGAGTGCGGACCGGTCACGGAAGATGTAACTTCTGGATACACAAGTTGGGGAAAACTTCTCGCCCTCAGTGTGACGGTGGCGATGTAGTGGGCACCATTCATCATATTGTGACGGAATGACCACTACGATTGTTCATCTGAGGATATGAAGACCTTCAGAATGCAAGTGACGATGCAGTGAACTAGATTACTTCTTTGGACATTAAATTGTCATTTTTAGTGATCATGAGTGCATATTACTAGACATTTATTACTTACATATAGTTTTACATTCGTATTTGTAACCGTATGCTCAGCATGCCATACGAAATACCACTACTACTAATAATAATAATAAGAAGAAGAAGAAGAAGAAGAAGAAGAAGAAGAAGAATTCAGTTTAGAACATATTAGACGACTGCAAACGCAATTTTCATTCTAAACTATCAGCTCTAATTCAAAGAGTTACTTGTATGTCAGCTATTGAAGTGCAGGGTAATAACAGCACATCTGTGCCGTTAGTTCTGTCTTCATTTGTTGAATTTTATAGCTTCAGCACATATAAATGTGAAGGCGGTTAACGATTCATTATCTCGCTGAAAGAGAAAGTCTAACGTCATGTTCAACGAGCATTGAGCGATCTTACAGTTCTGTATGAGCGTTACAGTTTTACTTCTCACTGCGCACGATTCCAACCGAGGATTTAGAGCCCAGCCGCTCACCATTCCTGTAGCGCCTCAGAGCAGGCCACGTGTCACGTTCCACTATTACTAGAGGAATGATACGCTGAAAGATCCCAGCTACTTCCCGCCAATTTGCAGGCAAGTTGTTCTACTCGCTAAGCTGTAGTAATCCTAATCCCATCTACTGGAGATGAGTGGCAGCAGAAGAGACGAAACACATCACCACAAACAGTACTTAATGTAATGTTATTGTTGATCAGTTTTCCATATTGTACGCCTTCACATGGTTATCCGACTCAGTGATATTAGTCTTCCTTTCATGATTGCCACTTGTCTGTTTCTTCCTTTACGTTCTTTGTCTTTGATAACAATGTTCACAATTTTCGTTGTCGATAAGGGCTTATGATGGCGAGTTTTATCTCCTCAATATAATCCCGAGAAAAAGCACCATCATCGCCACGATTCAACTATATTTCTACGTTAGAGATGTTCGGCGTTGATATGGCCTGAGCAACAAGTCTGAATTCTTGAATGATGTTACCATAGCCGGAACAGAAAGACATAAATGATCGGAAATTGTATTATCCATAACTATCTATTATTTATCGATAGGCCCACTAACAACGTAGAGATTTGAGTATTACATTTTAGGACTTACCGCAAACTACCATTTCACGCATCATAAATAAAACTATTTATAGGCTAGTTTGTAGCGCCTCTGTTCACCCATTTTGTGAGCTCCCCACTTGGTACTGCACTAAAATAGGAAACATTCATTGCAATGAGCACACAGAAAATCATGACCGAGCGGGTTGGCGGGCGGTTAGGGCCGCGCAGCTATGAGCTTGCTTTCCGGAGACAGCGTCGACAGCGCTGAAGATTTGCCTTTTTCACACCAGGCAAATGCCAGGGCTGTACCTTAATTAAGGCCACGGCCGCTTCCTACCAATTCCTAGACCTTTCCTGCCCCATCGTCGCTATAAGACCTATCTGTGTCGGTGCGACGTAAAGCAAATAGAAAAACTCCTGTCCCATCGTCGATGTGCGATGTAATGCAAGTTGTAAAAAAGTAAAATGCTGCTATGAACGTTCAGAGAGTGTGTGGCCTGTCGTCAAGTGTTAATGTGCATCTATCGCACGTCAGCAAACAGGAGCTATGCTGTTCTATAGCAAACGTTTAGTAGAAATCGGATCTGTGTGTCAGACATCAAGACTTGGAGACTTATTCCCTGTGCCAGGGGAGGGCTTGGTAGAATAATCCACCGTATTCTCTGTCTTTGTTAGCCTGGTGTGAAAATGGGAAACCACGGAAAACCATCTTTAGGGCTGACGACAGTGGGAATCGAACGCACTACCTCCCGGATGCAAGCTCACAGCCGCGCGCCCCTAACCGCACGGCCAAGTCACCCGGTCCTCTGTCTTTTGTAAGAGACAATTAAAGTGTAAAATCTCAGGGAATCTCAACTTGGAGGCATGGGTTTGCAACCACGACCTTAGTCTGGCATCGGTTTTACATTTTTGAGTCGCGATCGTTCCTATCTGACCTTCTTTGGTCTAATCTTGCTCTCTTCCGACCCCGACGGTAATAGGTTGCGAGGCCTTCCCGCTTTCCGGAGCGCTTCTGTTTTGGGGCTGATATTCTCCATATGACGGCCAGTGTTCGCCATCTTTGTTTACTAGGTCAGTGGCGTCATCTACACGTCGCCCTCCCCACCCCCCGCCCCCACCCCCCACCCCCCACCCTCTCTCTCACGTGTTCTAAGCACAAAAGCATACCAAAGATTCTATACTTTTTCGCATAGCGGAGGAAAATATACCAGTGCATTTGTTTGTTTGTTTCTTTCTTCGAAGAGCGGAACTTTTCCATTTTTCCTCTCACTACTTACTCTTAAAATAATAATGGACACCAGCACTGGCTTATTCCTTAGCTCTTAACCCTGAATAAATAAATACATAAATAAGTAAATAAATAAATAAATAAATAAATATGAAATGTTGGCAAAAGCAGTATAACTATTTTGTAAAAATCAATTGGTCCTAGCTGCTCGCGAACAGACAGGAATATCATTGTCGGACTCTCATGCACGTCGTCCAATATCTCGCAATGTCGTACAATCCGGGCATATTTTTCACAACAGTTAAGTCCTCGCGGGCGGAATCATATGTATAAGTTCCGTTCCAACTTCGCGGCCAAGGAGGTACACAAATATGCTCATAAACGGCAGAAGGTGTTCCTTCAACTTTACTGATGAGGGAAACCCCCTTTTCTCCTGGTAGTAAATGTTGCGTTGTGAGACGCAGGTTTTTCGCGCTCGTACTTGTTATTACGTATTTTCGCGGTTTTTCGGTGTAATGCATCGCAAAAACAGAATAGCAATACTGATTTATTGTCAGTATTAGATGATACAGACTGTGTACGTGACTGAGTCGAAAATTCTTTCTCCAGTTCTGAGAGCAACATCCAGACATCCAGTTACGGAACTACGACTATAATACTGATGAAGGGACAATATTGCCGTCAAACACTCTATTTATTTATGTTATTTGTGCGGAGCGTCGGTCAACTTCTGTGACTATTTATTGAATAATTTTTCCACATTTTGCCGAACAAAAACACAAAATGAAACTAGAACATCATTGATAGTAGCTTTCTGTACATATATTTTATAAGCTTGGAGTAATGTGTACCGACGGGAGTAGCCGTACTACGGGTCTGCATTCTAGAAACGCGCGAGTTCGATGCTCGGCGTCGGCTTTCCTGAGAATGGTTTTCCGTGGTTTCTTATTTTCATTCCAGGCAAATAACGAGACAGCTCATATTCCTATGCAGAACGGTTTCCTTCCAGCTGATTACCCAATTTCACTCATTGTCATTCATTTCATCATTAACTTGACATCGGGAAGCGCGTCCGGGGGTATAGCAATTCGGTTTTAGGAAAGATTATTCCACTGAAGCTCACCTGATTCCCGAAATGGAACTAATGGTAGACACTTCCATCACCTGGTGCCATTGTTCCATTGATGACACGCCACTCTTAAACAAGGTATGTTGTTAACTTGGCTATATTGTCCATCTTTTCGCCGCCTACGGCCGTGAGGAGCTGCGCTTCACGTCCATTACTATCGCGAAGCACTAGCTCCATACCGCCAATCTGTCAGTTCTTAGCACCACGTTCCATCACTTCCACCAAATACCACTTTTGTTGATGGTACTGATTATTGTTCTTCGCCTAAAAGAGAGAGGACAGTGCAGAAAGGAGGGCAGGCACTCTAATGTTCACAATTCCTTCTGTATCACCTCAAATCAAAATATAATTTTGATTGAATCAAGTAAATAATAATAGCAGTGGCATGAAGCCTCGTACGGGCGACTTGCATGTCTGTGAAGATACGGCCCTACCTAAGATGAATTCTAATAATGAAGACGGCATACATACCCAGTCCCCGAGCCAGTGGAATTAACCAATGAGCGTTAAAGGACCCTCTCGACCAAAGGCCAGCCCGTAAATCATTTAGCCATAAAACCGCGCATCAAGTAAATGAAATATATAAACAAGAGACATTTCTGATAAATTCAGCTAAAATTGTGCGTACTGCACGCAATGAAGAAAGTACAACAGTTCTGTGAACGACACTGATCTCGGCACTGATCGTGACAATCTGTTGAATGGTCACAAAATGATGCACTCGAGGTCTATCATTTCTTCACGACCGTAAATTAACCATGGGAATTAGCAGACTCACTTTCTAACCACTCTATCCACAAACTGAAAGACAAGCCAGAGTAGTTTTCGATAACATTTCACCGTCATCCTCAGATAGGAGATCTTTTGACAGTTATACCACACGACCCGGCTGAGTCCGGGTGAGAGCTGGTCGCCATTCAGAATGTTACAATGGAGGTCAGCAGCGAAGCACGTCGCTCTCAGATGTTCTAGTCAACAAATTGCTTACGAGGCAATGTGGGACTAGATCTAGAGTATTAAAGTCTGACTTATCCCGTAAAGTGCCTTAGCTCCAAGTGTAAGAATCTGGATTAAAATTAGGTATTTTTTGAGTTACTGTAGAAGATTTAATCGGCTCTTTATCACATTCTGGATTCTCGACTGATGTAAATCTCGCAAGTCACCTCACTCACCAGTTATCTGCCGGGGTCGTGTGGCTGTTGCCTTCATGTATGGGAAGTCAAAAGATCAGTGGTAAGAGCTTGAAGAATGATTAGCTAACTCCCTTAGAAGGTAATCCTAATAAATATTTTTGTGAATATTGCAAGAGTATTTTAGACGCGACGAAATCAGCCTTAGATAGACACATAACCGCTGAAGAACACAAGCGTGCACTTCAGCCGAAGTGTAATTATCATTCTTTACCAAAAAGTCTTGACAGAAACATTTCTTTGTTTATGGCCAACACAGCATGGATCACTTTTCCCAACTTTGTGAAGTTGCACACTTTTGGGCTAATGCCGTGTCAAGAAAACGACTTCCTCACGAACAGTCGAGATCTTCTTCTGAAGACGCGGAGTGAAGTTCTCTGCGGAACGTAGAGGGCCGATTGCAGAAACGATGACTAGTTTTCAGCCTTAGACAACATCTGCCTAAACAACGTCTAAGTCGATCACGATCTTCCATTACATAAACAAGGTTCAGCCGGTGTTTTGCTAGACGTCGTGTAAAATTTCATATTGGTTCGAAAATGGAAATAGAAGTATCTTCTATGCAACTCTTAGCTTGTCACAACCAATGAAATTCGTCGTTGCGTGCGCCAAACGTTAGTCAGCTGTCGTCTTCCTGTACATGGCTAAGCACGAGCACGACTTCCCCACAGATAAGAATATCGCTTTTGGGTGGAAATTGAATCTCATAATGTTATCGACACTAAAGCAAGACGCCGCCGTACGGGGACGTGTTCTGCGATGAGAAGATGGAACTACAGTGGTGTGGCGTGCATTCTACCATCAGCAGTCCTACTGCGGGGAACTGCTCTTCCTTCCTAGTCCTTGCCTTTTCCTATCTCATATTTGAATTAGCGCGACGATTAATCGCAAAAACCACACACACACAACCTAGTGTCACAATTATGCGTGCTTACATGATAGTAAATGTAATAACTGAATTCCTCCCGGAGATGAATATGACAGCGCTACCCCCGTGGGTGGGGGCATCCCCGCCTGTCGTAAGAGCCGAGTAAAACGCGCCCCAGGTGCTCTCAACTTGCGACCATGGGACCCTCAGCTTAGTCTGGCATTGCTTCCACTTATGCCGGGCTCCTCACTTCTTCTATCCTATCCGACCTCCCTTGGTCAACTCTCGTTAACTTCCGACCCCAACGGCATTAGAGCACCGAGGCCCGGGGTCATGTCATTTGATTCGTCAATCAAGAACTATTACCAACACAGTCTTCACAATGAAGCGACTCACTAGGAGGTCTCCAGGTGCGGGCCGTGGAAGCATCAATGTAAAATTGCCTTTACAACATCAAAACAGCATCCTAGTTCACAGGGTTCCCGCTTCGAATCCGGGCAGGGTTGGGGTTTTTAATCGCGTGTGATTAATTCTTCTGGCTCGAGGACAGGTTGTTTGTCCCAACACTCTCCTCCTAATATTCACCCAAGATGCCACATTACCAACCACAACGAGAAAACGTAATAGTAATTACATCCCTACACATGGGGTTGCCGTCAGCAAGGGCACACAGCCGTAAAACATGGTCAAATCCACGTATGCGACACAGTTCACACCCGCAACCTCACAGGCGAGGGAAAAGCGGTAGAAGAAGATACTCATTTTAAATATTCACCCGCTTTTTTTTATTCTTTTCAGCCCTTTAAGTGGATTTTACAAAAAAAAAGTGTGATCACTTATTTTTAAAGGAGATTCCAAGTACCAATTTCCATATCTGTAACATATTAGGTTTTTGTAATATATTGTAAATCATCTCGCTGCTGTAAGAATACTAGAGCTGACGTTGCCAGTTCATTACTTTATCCGATCCCTAGAGCAGGGGTAGTGTGGTGCCAATATCTTCGTAACGGTTGGTTTTAGGGCCTAAAAACATGGTTTTCGGGCCTATATGGCTTGCCGAGTTTTGTTCTTTGCGTCAAGGGGCTTATGAGTCTTGTCTCGTCCTTGTACGACAAATTCGATATTTCGCCTATATTAGCCTAGTATTTTTATATCTCCCTCCCCTTCGTGGCCCTTGTCTTCCTTTGTCCGGTACCTTCATTTATCGAACTGTCGGATCCCTTCCAATTTTTCTCTCTAATCTGTACTAATATATAAAGCGGTAAAGCTTGTTTGTATGTAATGGCTAATCTCAGGAACTACTGGACCGATTCTAAAAATTATTTTACTAATGTAAATATTCGTTATCCCTGAGGGATATGGGCTGTATTTTATTTTCAAAACAATTCGGGGTGGGGGGGGGGAGACGTTCATTGAGGAATTGGGATTTGAATTTAGCGTTCGCATATAACTTACATAGCAAAGCGTCGCATTATTTGCAGACGTTGTATGACAAGAAGATGAACTTTTCTATCCACAGAGGCTATGACATCCAACAAATGGAAAAGTAAAAACTATGAATTGAGACACACGATTACTCGTTTTGCGGTGTATGGTTTCAACTTTAAAGTGTGTACAAATAATTAAATTCGCCGACCCGACCTCAGACTGCCAGCGTGACAGATACCATTCTCTAGCGTGCTGTCTCAATATAACAGTTTAGTATTGTAATAATATGTAACATGCATGCTGTGCGCTTTTCGATTTAATAATATCTGTTACGAAAATTCTTGGTGTTGCAATTCCATATTTCTAAGTAATAAAGCAAATTTCTTGCACTCGGTAAGTGATACACAGAGCATATGGTGAATTCATTGAAAGAGCTCCTTAGCACAAGATATTTACGACGGGAGCTAAGTTCAAAGCTTAGTCATGGTGAAATATATTTGTCATTCTACTGAGTTATCAGTTTCCCATACTTGCAATGATGTTCTACCCAGAATTCCCAGCGTGCAACTGGTTTTCTCAGTCATATGTTACGCAGACACAATATAGACACATCATTGAACTTATTAATGAAGACAAATCTCTCCGTAGGATTGTGAATGTGTTGGCGACGATTTAGGCATTGCGGATCAGTGATTGTTTCAACTCAAAACTCTCGTATGAACGAGAAATGAGTGTTATACTGCAGATGAAACGCTACACAGTCTCTAAATTCCAACAATCCAAGTTGAACCCGTGGTAACTCTACTCCATCCCAGGGCCTATCTGGTCTATGAGGTGGGTGACGTCAGTCTACCTGGTCATCAAATAACTGGAATTCGTGAAAAGTGTAATTCAGGCAAAGGCTTCCAGACAATAGACAACTTTTTAGAACAGGGGAAGAACGGCGAAGCACTTCAGAAAGTTTTAAAAAAATCAGTGATCTAGTAGTTCTCTTTCTAAGTCCTGCTGAGAGCTCGAATGCTAAAAGCCAGCGGAAATTTCTAAATTATGTTACGGCGATGTGACTTCAATTATAAAGATTCTGCTGGAGAAAACCCTTTTCATGACTTGCAATATCAATTTGAACACTCCCACAAAAACTTGCATACATTGCCATGAACACAGTACAAAAACAAAAAAGAAAGAAAAATGCAAGTATTTACTCTCTATCCTGTGTGACGGAGAACTAAGGCGATGTCATTTAGACAAGTTAAAGAAAATCTGAGGCTTTTCATATGTTTCCAGGTCAACAGCGGCACGACAGAGGGTTCGTTTCTTGTTTTGTTTTTTATTTTACTAGTTGCTTTACGTCGCACCGACACAGATAGATCTTAGGGCAACGATGGAATAGGAAAGGCCTAGGAGTAGGAAGGAACGGTCGTGGCCTTAATGAAGGTACAGTCCCAGATTTTGCCTGGTGTGAAAATAGGAAACCACGGAAAACCATTTCAGGGCTGCCGACAGTGGAGTTCCGGATGCGAGCTCACAGCTGCGCGCTCCTAACCACACGGCCAAATCGCCCGGTGACAGGTTCTTAGATGGATCTCTTCTTCTGGTTGACCTCAGATGCCTGATATTGATCCCTTTCAAAGCGAATTGCTGGATCTAGAACAACAGCTTCTCTGGTGCGCCAGTTCACTGCGACGATATCATATCCTTTAGAAGACCTACGATCTCAGGGATGAGGCTAATGCACTTCTCGGTCAGCAGCAATTCACCGTCGGGGCACGAACCCAGCACGTCTCCAAGAGTTTCAGCGGGTTGTACTGGAACGTCGCGAACCGCTGTAATGTTGGATGACATCTTCAGAGCACTGGTTTCATTCGGAGCATGAGATCCCCTTTCTAGCGCTCACCCATGAATTAGTTTGAGGGACATCTGAGAACAGAACGACTCATTATAGGCCTTGTCCAGGTTTTGAAGCTCATTCGGTATTCCTCCACCAAGATGTTTAGGTTAGATAGAACTAGAGCCTCCGGATTTAGTCCAGAGCCTTCTAGAACCTTCCTCTCGGGTATAAAAGCTGACGCCTTTCCGAGCTAACTTGTGTTTCTGATCGTCGCGTTATTGAGTTTGAGTGCTAAGATAGGAGGCGGGGGCTTCATTCATCGGCAAGGTAATGGCCACCATCTTTCTAACTCAGTAGTTATCTCCACAAGCCGACCCGAGGGAAAGGTTCCCTATCTTTAGTAATGTAACCGTAAATTTTCTAAAACGTAAACCTTTCTTTCTGCTCATGTAATAGTTCAAGTTAGTCAAAAGTACTTAACTGAAAACCGGGGATAGAGAGTGCGTTACCCTCTCAAATTCCCTTTCAATTAATCTTGAGGTGACCGGGCGAGTTGGCCGTGCGCGTAGAGGCGCGCGGCTGTGAGCTTGCATCCGGGAGATAGTAGGCTCGAATCCCACTATCGGCAGCCCTGAAGATGGTTTTCCGTGGTTTCCCATTTTCATACCAGGCAAATGCTGGGGCTGTACCTTAATTAAGGCCACGGCCGCTTCCTTCCAACTCCTAGGCCTTTCCTATCCCATCGTCGCCATAAGACCTATCTGTGTCGGTGCGACGTAAACCCCCTAGCAAAAAAAAAAAAATTCTTGAGGTGACTATGATTTTGTAACCGTTTTCGCTTGTAATTTGTAACTTAACTTGTCCATCTAGTCACCTCAGTAGTTTCGGATTAGCCTCTGCGTCATCGGGACACAAGCCCAAGTAGGGTTTTAAACTCTTGATTTCGAGGAGCACCGAGCTCGATAGCTGCAGTCGCTTAAATGCGGCCAGTATCCAGTGTTCGGGAGATAGTGGGTTCGAACCCCACTGTCGGCAGCCCTGAAAATGGTTTTCCGTGGTTTCCCATTTTCACACCAGGCAAATGCTAGGGCTGTAACTTAATTAAGGACACGGCCGCTTTCTTCCCAGTCCTAGCCCTTTCCTATCCCATCGTCGCCATAAGACCTATGTGTGTCGGTGCGACGTAAAGCAAGTGTCAGCCTCCATACATTTTGTTTTTAGGGCCAATAATTGAACCTGTTAATTTCCATTAAGGGCCAGTAGAACGGGTACTCGATACCCCTGTGTAAAGCTATTGATATGGTCTTCAAATTGTAGACTGTGCCTAGAGAGGCCTGAAAGTGTAATTTTATTGAACAAAGACGCCCTTTTCCGTCTTGTAATAGTTAAAGGTTGCCTTGAGTAGGCTGTAAGGGTTTGGGAGCGCAGTCTCCTGGGTAGAATTGTAGAGCATTGAGGCTCTTTGTAATAGATATTTGTGTAATACTGAGTGGTGCCTGTGGAAGGTCGTTGGAGCAAAGTGCTCTTGAAAATTGTGATTTGGGAGATTTCTCTCCTTGTCTATCTAAACGCAACATTAGCGATGCTGGGACCTTTGTAAATTATGAGCTTGAAGCTCAAATTGTAACGTACCAATTCTTGGTTTTTCTGTTTGTCCATTTTGTACCAAACTAGCTCTGTACATCAAATCTTGTTGTTTGTTAAAATGTAATATCTGAAAAGAAATATAACCTTTATTTTTTAAGTTTTAAATTAATCTTTGATTGTCGTAGACAGACCCATTCCAACCCGCACCTTCTTTCACCTCTGCTTTCCACAGAAATACCCCGGAACAAGTGAATTAATTAGTGTAATTAAGTAGAAGGTAAGAAATTAAGGTAAGAGAAGCCTTTGTCGTGAACAGTCGAGATTTCTCCTGTGGACGCAGAGCAAATTCTCTGCGAAACGTAAAGAATTTCACCTTATTTTCTTGACACGGGAGAAACCCAAAAGCCTATATGATGTCTATATGTACGGGCCGTGAAAGCATCAATGGCAATATGATTATTATTATTATCATTATTATTATTATTATTATTATTATTATTATTATTATTATTATTATTATTATTATTATCCATTACAGTTACAAATGTCTTATTTCATGCGTTATCAATCTGACACGTCATTGTTGCGCTAGGCTGCCGACCTAGCCCCTTAGCAGTAACTTCAAGTTCGTTTTAGAAACATGTTAGGTATTCACTTCTGCCATAGTTGGCAACAGTGAAATAGGCCGCCAACTGTACAGGTCCTGGCCTCTGAAGACACCTATTATTTAGAACATTTGTGAGTAGGTGATGTCGTGGATTGCACGTAATGGGATTTCCCTGAGTGCGCCAATAACACACCATCCTATGGCATAAACCAAATAGATTTCCTCCAAGTTATGAAATAGATATCAACTGGCTCCACCTATCGCAACGTAGACGATGTCAGCTGCTCCCACCCTAGGCGTCACTAACATGACAAACCATTCAAGCAAATAATGTGCTGTAATGAGGATCAAGATTGCATGAAACATACTTTCTAATTTGATGGTTGTCCGGCTCCATGGCTAAATGGTTACCATGCTGGCCTTTGGTCACAGTGGTCCCGGGTTCGATTCCCGCCAGTGTCGGGAATTTTAACCATCATTGGTTAATTTCCCTGCCACTGGGGCTGGGTGTATGTGTTGTCTTCATCATCATTTCATCCTCATCACGACGCACAGGTCGCCTGGCGAGCCGAACCCGTCCTGGGATCTCTCGGCGCTAAAAGCCATGCGCCATTTGAAGGTTGATATTAAACTGTAACAATAACATTTCATTTAGAACTTCTTGTGCTCAACAATCTGATGGTTTAGGCCCGCTCCCTTTGCCACAGGTCCTCAATAAGTGTGATCAGCTTTATACGATACTGAACGATGAAGGTGGGAGCTGACCTCCCTTCGTAGACATTTGTTCTCTTCCGACACACCCCGAAAGTATTAGTTTTGCGTGTTTTTCCAATACCGGTACCTTCAGTTTCTCTTGACGTCACAGTAGGGCCTCAATCAGAGATCACAATAGCTCTTCTGTGTAAACAATGAACTCTCAGATGTGACTCACTCCCCAGTTTCGAATGTCTATGTTATTGCACTTCAGTGTTCTTACAGCCACGAGATCTGTCTCGCCTCCTCAACACAGTTCCGTCTGCAGTTTCAGTTGGATCGTAAGTCTAATAAGGTCCGCCGGTCTTCGTGTTGAGCAGCGATGCGTGAGCTGGTGGTGATTATTGTTTTAAGAGGAAGTACAACTAGGCAACCAACCTCTATTAACACTAATCAGAGGGGAAAATGGAAGGGATCCCGCGCTTCTAAAAATGGTATCGGCCAAAGAAAGGCAAGAGCCACAAAGGGCATGAAAATGAAAGACTCGCTACGCCTCGAATGCTCTAATACCGTGGGTAACAGAAAAGAGCAAGAGTTGACCAAGGGTGCCCCCACCAACACACGGAACATCGCCAGTCACTTCTTAGTGTGATTTATTTCACAGAAACTCTGTCAAAAAGTGATGTAATATGTGCTACATGTTATCATGTATGCTGATCTAAACTTCTACATTTCTTTTCTGGAAAACGTTCATTTCTGTTGCGGAGGTGCAATACAACGTGGTGATGAACTTCCTATCCTAGCAGACTATGTACCTTACCATCAAAATTAAATCAATCCCGGAAAAATCCTGGAAATTGTAAGCAAGAGTTGCGATTGGAGGATGAAAATAGTTTAAACGGTGGTGCAAGAATCATGTAACAGGCAGTGCGAAAGCTAAACCCTATTTCTCGTGAGTGCTTTAGATGTTCAAGTGTACCATGCAGATATCACCACCCCTACACAACAATCCAGGTGAAGTTTACAGTGTTGAAATTTTGTTCGAGAAATGTATACGTATGGTTCCCTGTAAGGTTAATAACGTTATTTCTTGACATCTGTTAACCTTATTTGATGATCGGAGTTTCATGTATGGCGTTTGTCTGAGTCAATCTGACGTTGATAAAACAATCCTCCTTCGTTATTTTCCCGCTAAAATTACAATTAGACTTACAATAGAATTACACTATAACGCCATTTTCCGTTCAATATACAGTATTTACTCGCGTAATTTCCAGGCCCTGATTTTTTTTTTAGAACACCGAGCTCGATAGCTGCAGTCGTTTAAGTGCGACCAGTATCCAGTATTCGGGAGACAGTAGGTTCGAACCCCACTGTCGGCAGCCCTGAAGATGGTTTTCCGTGGTTTCCCATTTTCACACCAGGCAAATGCTGGGGCTGTACCTTAATTAAGGCCACGGCCGCTTCCTTCCCACTCCTAGCCCTTCCCTGTCCCATCGTCGCCATAAGACCTATCTATGTCGGTGCGACGTAAAGCAAATAGCAAAAAAAAAAAAAAAGAAAAAACGAAAAAAGAACGAAAATTTTTAAAAAAATTCGCATACCCCCACCCATTTTTCCCTACGATTTAAACTAGTTGCGAACCACGGACTTATCTCGTCTTCGTGATTCATGCCGAAATATGGAAACTCCTGTCCATGTTCCCCATGCTAGGAGAGGTGGAAGCGCCCGGTACCGGAACACACCTGTGACTGCTAGCCATACGCACACGTTCAGTGCAGTTCATGTTTCCCATACTAGGAGCGGAAGTAGCGCCCTTGGCCATAACTCAGCAGTGACTCGTGCGCATGCAGTAACCGGTTTCAAGAGTGATCTTACGTGCGTAGTGTTTGTTAGTGATGTGATGGGAAAGGAAAACAGTAGTTACGACGCACAATTGAAATTGTCTGTAACAAAATTTGCTGAAGATAGGGGCTCCATCTCGTGAATTTTCCATAGCACCATAACAGATGCGTTACTGGCGGAAGCAGAAAGAAGAATTACAATATTAAAAAAACTTTATCATTTCAGGGACAGAAAACCGGGAAGCATCCAGAAATTTAAAAGAAAAGTTTTCCAACGTAAATCAATTCAGAAATGATGGCTTTTCAATTTCCCACTAGAGGCTCCAATTAAACGCTGTAGAAGTAGCAAAAACCTTGAAAATTCCTCATTTTAATTCAAGCAGAGCATGAAGAGGAACAATCTTTCACTTCGAAGGACATCCCTATGCCAGCGACTTCCGAAGGACCACAGTGAAAAAATCGTGCAGTTTCATACATTTAGCCTACAATTACCTGCTGTCGCAAATCGGGAATGCAGATCAAACTCCGAATTTCTTTGAAACATTACAATTACCGAAAAGGGAGCATGCAGCGTAGTCATGAGGACTACTGCGGCAGAGAAGCTGGCTGTTACTGCGGACGGACAGAAACTTCCTCCCTATCCAATTTTCAAGCGGATAACAATTCTTAAAGGGATGTTTCCTTCCGATGTGCACATTCCTGTCCAGGAGAATGGATGAATGATGGCGAATCTCATGAAGGATTGGTTGCATGGTGTGTGGGGAAGACGGACTGGCCATCTCTTAAAACACTGGTCTCTCCTGGTTTTGGGCAGTTTCCATGGCCATCTTGTTGATAATGTTCGCCAATAAATGGTCAACCAGAAGACTGACATCGCAATAATTCCAGGCGGCTTGACGTAAGCCTTGCAGCCTCTGGATGTAAACGTCAACAGGCCATTCAAAGACAACGTGAGCCTGGTATGGATGCTGGAAAAATACACTCATAAAAACAAGAACACCTTGAAAGACTAGACATAGGAAACTCATATTCACAGGACATGTGTATTAGTATATTCTGAAGAAATGATTAGCATTTGATCCATGTCGTCCCTCAGGTTAAAGGTCCACATCGATATTTCGGCGCACCTCAACCGACTGATAAAATGTGCCTGCGGCTCTCGTTGCCGGTATAAACTGAAGGTGATGGATCGGTGTGACTTGAGCAGGCGTGCAGGATGCCTCGCAGGCGTATGCGAGAACCGTACCGTCAAATGAGTGAGTTTGAGAGAGGGCGCATTATTGGCATGAGAGAACGTGATGCATCCATCCGGGAAATTGCTGCTCGTGTAGGACGAGTGTGTCGGCAGTGCAAGAGTGGTGTACAGAATGGTTCACAGAAGGTCGTAGAAGACGACGAGATGAGTCTGGTCGCAGCACCCAGACCACCCCCCGAGAAGATCGACAACTCATCCGAATGGCATTGCAAGACAGATCTGCGTCCTCCTCGGCTCTGGCGTACACCATCAGGAGTGGCAGTGCGTCGTCGTTTATTACGGCTCGGGTAACCGGCGCGTCATCCACTTCTCCACCTACCTTTGACTAGACTGCAATGGTGTATGGAACGATTTCACTGGGCAGCAGATAGTGTTTTCCAACGAATCCAGGTTCTGTTTGTTAGAAAATTATGGCCGCATTTTGGTTCGCCGCAGACAGGCATCACATTGACTGCATTCGCACAAGACATACAGCACTAACTCAAGGCATTTGGGTGTGGGGTGCTACTGAGCGTCACCAGTTTGATCTACGACACCCCAGACGCCATATCTCAAAAGGACACATGTTGCTGCACGAACACGTGTCAGACTGTTGCCCTGGCCCACCCGATCACCGGACTTGTGTGGGATATGGTGAAACGATGGGTGTGGCGCTGTGACCCATTGCCAACGGCCAAAGATGAACTGTGGAACCACCTGAATGCAGCATGGATGCCTATACCGCAGGTCTGTTTTTCATGAACATGAGTGTATGTTTTTACATTGCCGTGTTAATATTGCATTTTGAAATGTGTACTATTTTGAAGACTGTAAAGTAATAAGTTAAATGTTTTATGAGTGTTTCAGAATGTATGTCCCGCTTAAGTGCTGTTGAACTGAACTCACTCGTAACATGGCGTTGTTTGGTTAGTGCCCCGCTTTATCAGTTTGCGATTATTTCAAAGTGTTTAGTTAAATGAAGACAAACGAGTGGACCCGTGCTACGTTCTGAACGTCGATGTGTGAACATCTTTATTGCGAGCCGGCTCCATCTACCTACACGGAGGTCCCGGGTTCGATTCGCGGCTAGGCGAGGGATTTTTGTCTGGATTCTACGGCTGATTCGAGGATCACTCATCCTACGCGATTACAATATTGAGCAGTTACCTGACGGTGAGATAAAGGCCGAGAGAATCGTAATCTGCAAGCTTGGTCTTTCACGGGCTGTTGCGACGTGGGCTTGGTGACGATATTTTACCAATTTGTTTTTCCATTTGTTTTACGTCGCACCGACACAGATGGCAAGGAGTGGTAGAGAAACAAACTCACACGTGTGCGGAATGCGGGGGTAATGTTTGTAGTACCTGGTCCCCTACATTATTCTTTGTTATTGTTTGTTTTAGGTGCCCATCAATATCAAGAAGATACGTGACCTAAATGCCTTAAAACCTTACCTGATGGGATATGAACAATTATGACAGCATTTTGCAATGGCCTACTACAGACACAGAATGTACGGTGGAGTTTATTGATGAGGATTGATTACCTCCTGTCATCATGAGCAGGCACCGCTGATTTCATCCTTTAAGCAATTATATTTGTATCAGCAACATAGTATAAACCTATTAAAATATTTTATATTTCCACAAATATGCTTTTTATGACAAAATCCTTTCAAAATTCAAGAATTGTCCCATAAAACATGTTTGCAAAACTCGTTTGTTTCAGAAACCAGTTAAGTGGAGATATTTTCGGAATTTTTACAGCAAATTTAATAAGCACAAAATATTTTTCCTTAGATCGAAAGTATTAAAAATTATAATACTTTCATACTAAAATAGACTGACTGACAGAGCAAATGCAACACCAAGAAGGAGTGGTTCGAAAGGGATGAAAGTTGGGGAAATAACAGAGATGACACGGACGAATAATTGATGTTTATTTCAAACCTATATGCAGGTTACACAATGCGCACAGCATCGACTCAGTAGGATGTAGGACCACCGCGAGCGGCGATGCACGCAGAAACACGTCGAGGTACAGAGTCAATAAGAGTGCGGATGGTGTCCTGAGGGATGGTTCTCCATTCTCTGTCAACCATTTGCCACAGTTGGTCGTCCGTACGAGGCTAGGGCAGAGTTTGCAAACGGCGTCCAATGAGATCCCACACGTGTTCGATTGGTGAGAGATCCGGGGAGTACGCTGGCCACGGAAGCATCTGTACACCTCGTAGAGCCTGTTGGGAGATGCGAGCAGTGTGTGGGCGGGCATTATCCTGCTGAAACAGAGCATTGGGCAGCCCCTGAAGGTACGGGAGTGCCACCGGCCGCAGCACATGCTGCACGTAGCGGTGGGCATTTAACGTGCCTTGAATACGCACTAGAGGTGACGTGGAATCTTACGCAATAGCGCCCCAAACCATGATGCCGCGTTGTCTAGCGGTAGGACGCTCCACAGTTACTGCCGGATTTGACCTTTCTCCACACCGACGCCACACTCGTCTGCGGTGACTATCACTGACAGAACAGAAGCGTGACTCATCGGAGAACACGACGTTCCGCCATTCCCTCATCCAAGTCTCTCTAGCCCGGCACCATGCCAGGCGTGCACGTCTATGCTGTGGAGTCAATGGTAGTCTTCTGAGCGGACGCCGGGAGTGCAGGCCTCCTTCAACCAATCGACGGGAAATTGTTCTGGTCGATATTGGAACAGCCAGGGTGTCTTGCACATGCTGAAGAATGGCGGTTGACGTGGCGTGCGGGGCTGCCACCGCTTGGCGGCGGCGGATGCGCCAATCCTCGCGTGCTGACGTCACTCGGGCTGCGCCTGGACCCCTCGCACGTGCCACATGTCCCTGCGCCAACCATCTTCGCCACAGGCGCTGCACCGTGGACACATCCCTATGGGTATCGGCTGCGATTTGACGAAGCGACCAACCTGCCCTTCTCAGCCCGATCAGCATACCCCTCGTAAAGTCGTCTGTCTGCTGGAAATGCCTCCGTTGACGGCGGCCTGGCATTCTTAGCTATACACGTGTCCTGTGGCACACGACAACACGTTCTACAATGAGTGTCGGCTGAGAAATCACGGTACGAAGTGGGCCATTCGCCAACGCCGTGTCCCATTTATCGTTCGCTACGTGCGCAGCACAGCGGCGCATTTCACATCATGAGCATACCTCAGTGACATCAGTCTACCCTGCAATTGGCATAAAGTTCTGACCACTCCTTCTTGGTGTTGCATTTGCTCTGTCAGTCAGTGTATTAAAACCCGTGCTATAATATTTTGTCTGATGCTAGAGAGTTTTCTTCATTTTCCAAAAATGACAGATTTGGCGCTTGACTGCTTTTTGCAATAATCGATTCAGTTAAGGTACAACACCCAGCATTTGCTTGGTGTCAGAATAGGACGACGGAGTTGCCGACAGTGGGGCTCGCTCGGTTTCTACGATAGTTATTGTTGTGTGTTTAATTTAAGGTTTTACATTATTGTACGTCGCGCCATTGTCACCAATCACTTAGGAGAACGTGAACTACTCTCGATAATGAACGAACCCACGTTCACCGCTCAGTTGCGACCGTCACACGCATGGACCAGGAGGTGAGTGCTTCGGCCAATCAGAATACTTTACGATGTCAATAGATTCAGGCGTCCTCTCGAACTCGCGTTAACAAAGATCAGCCTAATGTTTTAAATATATAGATTATTATTATTATTATTATTAGTAGTAGTAGTAGTAGTAGCAGTAGTAGTAGTAGTAGGAGTAGTAGTATTGCTTTTAGGTCTAGGTTGCTACAAATCTGTATTTGATCAGGAGCGGGAATGAACTGAGTGAATGTATTCTGCTAATGGATGTTTGCATTGACCGCTAATTAGGTGCGCAGTCTTGTTTCTGAATTGGCAGAGAAAAATAGAAAAGAAAGGATGGAATATCCAGTGGAACAAGAGGAAAGGCATTTCCATGAAATAGCGGAAAACCATCTTCAGGGCTGAGGAACCTACCATCTCCCGAACGCAAATTCACAGTTACGCAACCGTAACCGCACGGCCAGCTTGCTCGATTTGGAAATCCACAAGCTGAAAAATAAACTTTGTCACTGGGAACAGGACCACAGTACTATGGCATTATGTGTACAGTTTGAAATGAAGAGCTTTGTATTCTGTGGGCGAAACACAAACATAACCTTATCAACCAATAAAAACAATACCATGATGATATTTGAAGTTAGTGAAGTCCCGAGGAGAAACGTGCGTGAACTTTCATTTTCATTTCTCGGAAAAGTAGGTATCGTATAATATGATAGCTCGAGACCCAACCTTATTCTACTTCACTGTCGTGATACTCAACCATTACTTCCAGGTAACCAATTAATTATGATAAAAACATTATAAATAACATAACACATATTTCATAGTAGGCCTGCGTAAAGAAGTAACAATTTTATTTGCACATTCATGGTTTAAAAATTCATTTTTGGTGTTCAAATCAACATTTACAATAACAAAAAATAACATTTCTACTTAAACATGTTTCAGTCTCACTTAAGAAACTGAAGGAGTTTCTTTGTGAACTAAAGCACAGAACTACTTTGCATGGCTCGTACTGAACGAATGTTAGGCCCTTGCATCCTTGAAACCCACACTTTGACCTGTTTTTCTGAATACCATTCATAATTTGAAGCAAATGGAGACCATACTCTCTTCTTGTACGTGCAGTTGGCTCTTCATTGATTTCACATTGTGGTCCGTGTCCACATCTGCATCTCTTACATGATTTAGCTTGGCTGCGATAGCGGTCTTTTATGATTATATAATCTGTCAGGTATCTGTCACCATTACATGGCATGGTCTAGGTATATCTTCATTTTGGCTGTTCAACGCATGTATTTGCAACCTCCAACATATGACTTTGGCTAAACTCAATTAGCCTGCAACCTCTTTTATTCCTTTATCCAAGGCCATACTGTCCCTCACCTAGTACAGCACCTCAGTCCCCATGATGATCATCTTTAACGTCCCTCCAGCTGTCATCATCAGAGTGACCAGATGTGGACATGAATACTGTCTGTCTTTAGTGTGATCATGATAATTCTTTCACTAAATACCCATATGCTTTGGTCTTGATAGGCTAGCTTTCGTTTTAACACGCAAGCAACATTTCCTTTTACACCCCTGCAGTCACCACTCCAGAAATGTCCACTCGGTCACTCACTTCACTTGGTTTTAGCACGTCGGTATCAAGCCTGTTCATTTCCCTCTTGACATTTTCCAGTCATTTTAAGTGATCGAACATTCCACGTTCCTATTCTAAAAACTTGATTATTTCTTTGCATCTTCTTACGTCGTCCCCTCCGGAGATTCGAGTTGCGGATTACTTTACCTTCGGATACTAATTTAACTTGGGAAGATATCATCATGCATACTTATTCTTGGGATACCTTAGAGATCTTTAATGCATTGGTTTTCCCTTGCCTTCTGCATCCTATGCCGTTCACCAACTAGTGTCCTTCCACCTTTAGAGGTAGTTTCCCACACCTGCACCTCTACCCGCGCATCTGCCCTCTATAAGGAGGCCGTTGACATTTGGTAGAGACGCACTACTTATGCTGGCGATCATTCGGTCTGTGGACGAACAGCTACCAAATGGGTTTAAGTGCTTCTCTACTTGGCAATAAAAAGAAACCGTATCTGCCAAATGCACAATACGGTCACACACATCCAGATGCAGTTACGAAACCAAGTAAATCACATTTATAAAAAGAAAGCACATGACGTTTGCGTGTTAACGGACTAAAATGGCGTCCACGTATCGGACATGGAGTATTGGGTTTACTGGACATTGTGACACTCATTCGTTTGAATGAGTATTACTGAAACTGGAATGCCGACATGTTTTCGTGGTTAAACGTTTCATCAGCTAGAGCAGTACATACAAATTTGGTCACAGAAGCCATTGATTTGAAAAAGCAACACACCCCAATGAATATGTAAATTCGTATGAAATTCTTCTAGTTGCTAGTCAGGTAAGAAACGTATCGAACAAGAGGTTAGGGAAGTTCTTTGGCCGTAACTACGAGTACAGCAACAGAAGTTATGTGTAAACAATTACTAAACTCCTCTCCGTGACTGTAAAAGGTATCACACTTCACTGTGCAGGTTTTTAAAGAACATTTCAATCCTTAAAACAACATGGAATTTTGAAATACGAATAAAAGTAGGAGCTCAGGTAGTGAATGAACACTTTATACCCTTCTTATCAACACCAAATCTTCCTCTTTATCAAAATACATTAGTAATTTATGAATAACCACATCACTAGTTCCCTTCTTGGCAAGTCCCTTCCTACATCTTCCATTTCTGTTCAGTTTTGTCGCGTTACACGAATTGTCGAATGACTCACAGCCCTGATACTGGTCTATCGGCGTGGAGATGTTAACCGTATGTATGCGGCAGATCGTTCATCCGACTTACTGAGGGGGAAGAAGCCGACATATTTGACGACGATTGTCCAAACTCTGTATACGTACATATTTGATTTGTGCACTTTAATGATCATTATTTATTTATTTATTTATTTATTTATTTATTTATTTATTTATTTATTTATTTATTTATTTATTTATTTATTTATTTTTGTAATTGATTGATTGATTGATTGATTGATTGATTGATTGATTGATTGATTGATTGATTGATTGATTGATTGATTGATTGATTGATTGATTGATTGATTGATTGATTGATTGATTGATTGATTGATTGATTGATTGATTGATTGATTGATTGATTGATTGATTGAACCTCTTTTTAACGGGGACTTGCCTAGATGGGGATTTAGGGAACATACCTCACAAGGAATCTCCCAAAATAAATCAGTGTAAAGAAAAATGTGGTAAACAATTAAGTCCTGGTTGTAGGTGTGGAATGTCGTACGGCAGTTGGCTCTTCTGTCAGATAGGCTATCCAGGTCAGCTCCGCCACTGAGCTGAAGGCTAAGCACCACTTTCCTTTCGTACTCTATTGTAAAGGTCATTGTTAATACTACTACTACCGGTACTACAAATTAATAATAATAATAATAATAATAATAATAATAATAATAATAATAATAATAATAATAATAATAATAATAATAATAATAATAATAATAATTGCCACAGAGTGCATGTTTTTTCTTTCTTTCTTTCTTAATTTGTTTAACCTCCAGGGTTGGCTTTTTCCTCGGACTTAACGAGGGATCCCACCTCTACCGCTTCGAGGGCAGGGTCCTCGAACGTGAGACATTAGGTCTGGAGATACAACTGGGGAGAATGACCAGTACGTCGCCCAGGCGGCCTCACCTGGTATGCTGAACTCAAATTTCGTGGCGGAGCCGGGAATCGAACCCGGGCCTCCGGGGGTGGCAGCTAATCACACTAACCACTACATCAGAGAGGCGGACAGAATGCATGTTCTTTATGAAAAATGGGAAGTGAGAGGGATGAATATACTGGAAAGGAGAATTAGAGATATCCATAGGCAGAAATTATTGGGGGAAAGCAGACTAAGAAATTCGCTGACTGTTTTGACGAAAATAGGGGAGATAGCAGGGTTGAATATTAGATACGTCGATAGGTCAAAACGATATGGGATGATGTGGTGGCTTTTAGGTTTGCCAAGGAATACAGGCTGGTTACAGGGGAGGGATAAGACAAGGTGTGTACTTTGTGGAGAAGTGAATGATGAGTTTCACTTGCTAAGAGACTGTGAGGTAATGAGGGGGTTAAGACATGGATTATTGAGTGCCGAGCATCGGGAAATATTGGGGAGAGGGGATGAGAACGCAATACTGAGATGGATTATTAAACAATGGGAAAAAGGGGGTGAATTGAACAGGTATTTTTGTGCGACAAAAAAGGCCTGCGAGAGTAAAATGAAGGAGAGTGAGTTAGAGGGTGGGCAGGGGAATAGGGGGGTGGAATAGTTATCTGTATAAGGGAAGGGGATAGTATGTTAAAATTCTAATGGATTAGGGAATATAGGGACTGAGTACTTAGTTAGGTGGAGTTGGGTAAGAGGACAGGATTGCATGGTCTGTTTGTTTTAAAGTTAGCTGGAATGCAAGTGCTGAAATGCTGAGTGTTGTTGTTTGATTATTGATCAGGTGTAGGTCAGTAACAAGAATGTGACGAAAGTACAGAGCATAATAAGGACACTGGATGAACACTGAGTGAGTGAACTGCTTCAGCTAATGACTGCTAATTATTCTTATTATTATTATCCTTATTATTATTATTATTATTATTATTATTATTATTATCCATTTTATTATTATTATTACTATTATTATTATTTACTATTCATTTTATCGTTATTATTATTATTATTATTATTATTATTATTATTATTATTATTATTATTATTATTATTATTATTATTATTGCATGTGAACATGTATAGGGGCGAAGTCGCCTGTTATGTTCAATAAATGTATGTATGTATGTTATGAAAAATGGTGAAATAGAAGAGAGAAAAAGAAAGGAAAATATTGAGGAAAATTTGGGGACCATTCAGAACGAAGCAAGGAGAGTTTAGACATAGGAGAAATAAAGACCTACACAAGGATGGAGGAAATGAAAGGCTGTTAAGACACCTGCTCAGAGGATGGATAACAGTAGACTGACAAAACAATGTTTAACCATGTTACAAGAGCAAGAATGGCAACCAGTGGATCCAAGGAGAACAGACGATGTAATACAAGACAGAACATCGATACAAAATTTCAAGGGTTTCCAGAAGAAAAAGAGGAACATCTGGATACAAGAGAGGAGGAAACAAGTGAAAGGATGAAGAACCAGTCAACAAAAGAAGGGTTACTCTCCCTGGTCCTTTGATTGACAAAATCGAAGAAAGAAGAAGAATGTTATTTGTTTTACATTTCACTAACTACATTTTTATGGTCTTCGGAGACGCCGAGGTGCTGAAATTTCATCCCGAAGGACTTCTTGTATGTGTACGGACACGAGCACCTTGAGCCCGGACTTCCTCCCGCTACTCGGCCCGGCACGTTAATGAGACAATATTATGTTTGTTAAATGTGTTAATTCTGTCATACTTTTCACTCTCCTTAATGTGTGTCAAAGCATGATAAATTAACCGGTCGTTCTGCCGGCTGTGAACGTAATGGTTGTGACTGTCAGTAATGCAGACAAGTCCTCCAGAGGTCTCGCGGATTATGCTCTTAATTCACAAATGCAGCACAGTTTATCCTTACTTTACAGCTTTTGGACGACATTCAGAAGGAGGCGCGAAATATTTCAGTAGTAAGCTTACATTTCGTTTTGTTTGCATTTTGTCTGCCAGCGAAGGTACATCGCAACTCAGAGCTCCACTGACCCCTGCAAGCTGTGTTACTCTAATAAGGGTAGAACTGCATTTTCATCCATTTTGTGATATGCAGCCTTGCGTTTAAAACGTGTTTAAAAACCAAATCAACAGTAGATAAGTCACCTTATAATGTTAGATGGGGAAGTATGTGCGTGGGAAGGAGTGAATTGTTGTGTTTTTGGAGGCCGTAAACGACGGTCTGTATTTTTCTCTCTTGTTTAGGGGCATTGCCGGCCCCGCGGTGTAGGGGTAGCGTGCCTGCCTCTCGCCCGGGTTCGATTCCCGGCCAGGTCAGGAATTTTTACTTATATCTGACGGCTGGTTCGAGGTTGATGAGCTATCTGACGGTGAGATAGCGGCCCCGGTCTAGAGAGCCAAGAATAACGGCCGAGAGGATGGGTCGTGCTGACGACACGATACCTCATAATCGGCAGGCCGTCGGGCTGAGTAGCGCTCCCGCTGTTGGTGGGGGCGGTAGAATAACACCCACGGTATCCCCTGTCTGTCGTAAGAGATGAATAAAAGGGGCCCCGGGGGCTCTCAACTTTGGAGCGTGGATTGGCGACCACGGGAGCCTAAGCTGAGTCCTGACATTGGTTCCACTTACTTGTGCCAGGCTCCTCATTTTCGTCCATCCTATCCGACCTCTCTTGGTCAACTCTTGTTCTTTTCCGACCCCGACGCTATTAGGTTTGCGAAGGCTAGGTAGTCTTCCATTTTCACGCACTTCGTCGCCCTTGTCTTCCTTCGGCGATATCTTCATTTTTCGAAGTGTCGGATCCCTTCCATTTTTTCCTCTGAATAGTGTTACGTAGAGGATGGTTGCCTAGTTGTACTTCCTCTTAAAACAATAATCACCAACACCATGCCATGGCCCTCCGGGACCATCGCGCTATGGGTGGTTTAGGGCCATTAGAAAGCACGTCAAGTAACTGTATGTCATTTCTGGAAGCGTTGCACTCTTTCTGTGGCCGCCTGTATTTGCTCATCGTGGAAGTTGTTGATCACTGAGTCCTCCTGATTCAGTCCATTGCTCTTCCTTGAGCCCCTTACCCGAGACGTTAAGTCTACTGCTTCCTTAGTCGGGTTGTATCCATTCTGAGCAGATGTCCACAGAACTTCAGTCGTCGTGTCCTCTTCTCTTGCTGTCCATCTGTTATCCGCGCTCATACTTCTCTGTCCAGTCACTGCGTGCCTGAGGACTTGCTGCAGTCATCTTCTCTAGCCTGCTGTTCTTAGCTTCTTTCTCACTAGTTTCCATCTCACCAAGATATATGAAACTGTTCACTTTTATCGTACTCTGTTAGGTGTTGAGGTGCTGTTCGGATATTCGTTATGTACTTTGGTTTCTCGAAGGAAATTTGGAGGCCAACTTTCAGATGTTTATTTGCTCCACAGCTTCACAGGATTGCCAGGTCATTGGCAAAGACTCTCACGCCGGGTTTTCAGCCTCCAATGTGAACTTAACCCTTTCCCATTCTCGGATGAGGATAGAGAATTTGTCTGAAGCGGAGCTTAAGTCTGTAACGGAGTCTGTTATTTGTTTATGAATACAAAATGCTGTTCCAGGCTGTTGTAGATTTGTTCTCTTAGAATATTCTCCAGTCACCTGAATATGTGAATCGTGTCTCCTGTAACGCAAGCATCAGAATTTTCTGTTTTTCCATTTCATCTACAGTTCGTTTCAATTTCATGGTCTAAAGTACAGTTTGTATGTTGACTATTCCAAAATAGTGATGCTTTTTAGCCCTATCAGGCACTGCGACCCCCGCCCGAGTCCAGCCCTTACTCAGTTCAGAGCTAAACTCCCACGTAAGCTAACTGGAAACGGATTATTATTATTATTATTATTATTATTATTATTATTATTATTATTATTATTATTATTATTATTATTATTATTATTATTATTATTATTATTACATACATACATTATCATTATAGACTGTTATGCCTTTCAGCGTTCAGTCTGCAAGCCTCTGAGAATTTACTAAACGTCGCCACAATCCTCGATTTGCAACTAGTGTTGTGGCCTCATTTAGTTCTATACCTCTTATCCTTAAATCGTTAGAAATCGAGTCTAACCATCGTCGTCTCGGTCTCCCTCTACTTCTCTTATCCTCCACAGCAGAGTCCATTATTCTCCTAGGTAACGTAACCTCCTCCATTCGCCTCACATGACCCCACCACCGAAGCCGGTTTATGCGTACAGCTTCATCCATCGATTTCATTCCTAAATTAGCCTTTATCTCCTCATTCCGAGTACCCTCCTGCCATTGTTCCCACCTGTTTGTACCAGCAATCATTCTTGCTACTTTCATGTCTGTTACTTCTAACTTATGAATAAGATATCCTGAGTCCACCCAGCTTTCACTCCCGTAAAGCAAAGTTGGTCTGAAAACACACCAATGTAAAGATAGTTTCGTCTGGGAGCTGACTTCCTTCATACAGAATACTGCTAATCGCAACCGCGAGCTCACTGCATTAGCTTTACTACACCTAGATTCAATCTCACTCACTGTATTACCATCCTGGGAGAACACACAACCTAAATACTTGAAATTATCGAACTGTTCTAGCTTTGTATCACCAATCTGGCATTCAATTCTGTTGAATTTTTTACCTACTGACATCAATTTAGTCTTCGAGAGGCTAATGTTCATACCATACTCATTGCACCTATTTTCAATTTTCAAGTTCCAAGATATTAGACTGCTGGCTTTCGGCACAATCTGCCATTAAGACCAAGTCGTCAGCATAGGCCAGGCTGCTTACTACATTTCCACCTAACTGAATCCCTCCCTGCCATTTTGTACCTTTCAGCAGATGATCCATGTAAACTACGAAAAGCAAAGGTGAAAGATTACAGCCTTGTCTAACCGCTGTAAGTGCCCTGATCCAAGAACTCATTCTTCCATCAATTCTCACTGAAGCCCAATTGTCAACATAAATGCCTTTGATTGATTTTGATAATCTACCTTTAATTTCATAGTCCCCCAGTATGGCGAACATCTTTTCCCTCGGTACCCTGTCATATGCTTTCTCTAGATTTACGAAACATAAACACAACTGCCTATTCCTCTCGTAGTGTTTTTCAATTACCACTCGCATACTGAAAATCTGATCCTGACAGCCTCTCTGTGGTCTGAAACCACACTGGTTTTCATCCAACTTCCTCTCAACGACTGATCGCACCCTCCCTTCCAAGATGCTAGTGAATACATTGCCTGGTGTACTAATCAGTGAGATACCTCGATAGTTGTTGCAATCCTTCCTGTTCCCTTGCTTATAGATAGGTGCAATTACTGCTTTTGTCCAATCTGAAGGTACCTTACCAACACTCCACGCTAATTTTACTACTCTATTAAGCCATTTCATCCCTGCCTTCCCACTATACTTCACCATTTCAGGTCTAATTTCATCTATTCCTGCTGCTTTATGGCAATGGAGTTTATTTACCATCCTTTCCACTTCCTCAAGCATAATTTCACCAACATCATTTTCCTCCTCCCCATGAGCTTGGCTGTTTGCAACACCACCAGGACGATTTCCTTTTACATTGAGAAGATGTTCAAAATATTCCCTCCACCTCTCCAGTGATTCCCTGGGATCTATTATGAGTTCACCTGAATTACTCAAAACACTGTTCATTTCCTTTTTTCCTCCCTTCCTAAGATTCTTTATTACTGTCCAGAAAGGTTTCCCTGCTGCGTGACCTAGCCTATCCAGGTTATTACCAAAATCTTCCCATGACTTTTTTTTGGATTCAACAACTATTTGTTTCGCTCTGTTTCTTTCATCTACGTACCAATCCCTGTCTGCCTCAGCCCTTGTTTGGAGCCATTTCTGATAAGCCTTCTTTTTACGTTTACAGGCTGCTCTCACTTCATCATTCCACCAAGATGTTCGCCTTTTGCCATCTTTACACACAGTTGTTCCTAGGCATTCCCTTGCTGTTTCTACTACAGCATCCCTGTATGCCACCCATTCACTTTCTATATCCTGAACCCGCTTACTGTCTACTGTTCGAAACTTCTCACTAATCATATCCAAGTACTTCTGTCTAATTTCCTCGTCCTGGAGATTTTCTACCCTTATTCGTTTGCAGACAGACTTCACTTTCTCTACCCTAGGCCTAGAGATACTTAGTTCACTACAGATCAGATAGTGGTCTGTATCATCGAAAAATCCGCGAAAAACTCGTACATTCCTAACAGATTTCCTGAATTCAAAGTCTGTTAAGATACAGTCTATTATGGATCTGGTACCCCTAGCCTTCCATGTGTAGCGGTGAATAGCCTTGTGCTTGAAGAATGTATTCGTAACAGCTAAACCCATACTAGCACAGAAGTCCAGCAAACGCTTCCCATTCCCATTAGCTTCCATATCTTCCCCACATTTACCAATCACCCATTTGTATCCTTCAGTTCTATTCCCAACTCTCGCATTGAAATCGCCCATTAGCACTATTCTATCCTTGCTGTTGACCCTGACCACGATGTCACTCAATGCTTCATAAAACTTGTCAACTTCATCCTCATCTGCACCCTCACATGATGAATACACGGACACAATTCTTGCCCTAATTCCTCCCACTGACAAATCTACCCACATCATTCGCTCATTTACGTGCCTAACAGAAACTATGTTCCGTGCAATGGTATTCCTGATAAAGAGCCCTACCCCAGACTCTGCCCTTCCTTTTCTAACACCCGTAAAGTACACTTTATAATCTCCTATCTCTTCCTCGTTGTCTCTCCTTACCCGAATATCACTTACTCCTAGCACATCCAGATTCATCCTCTTTGCTGACTCAGCCAGTTCTACCTTCTTTCTTCCATAAGCCCCATTAATATTGATAGCTCCCCATCGAAATCCATTTCGTTCGCCAAGTTGTTTCCAAGGAGTCCCTCGCCTGTCAAATGGGAGTGGGACTCCATTACTCTCATAGGTCCGAGGCTTGCTTAAAGTGTTCTGAGCTCGGTAAATTCATGAAGCAGGATGCTGCCCTACTTGCACATAGTCCAAGTGAGGATCTCTCCTCTAACGGGTTATGGACCACCGGTGAATTTTATAGCCCTTGCCCATGGTTCACGAACTAGGACGTGACTACAGTGACACACAAAGATGTATTATTATTATTATTATTATTATTATTATTATTATTATTATTATTATTATTATTATTATTATTATTATTATTATTATTATTATTATTATTATTATTATGTCCGGCTCCATGGCTAAATGGTTAGCGTGCTGGCCTTTGGCCATAGGTGTCCCAGGTTCGATTCCCGGCAGGGTCGGGAATTTTAACCATCATTGGTTAATTTCGCTGGCAAGGGGGCTGGGTGTATGTGTTGTCTTCATCATCATTTCATCCTCATCACGACGCGCAAGTTGCCTACGGGAGTCAATTCAAAAGACCTGCACCTGGCGAGCCGAATATATCCTCGGACACTCCCGGCACTAAAAGCCATACGCCATTTCATTTCATTATTATTATTATTATTATTATTATTATTATTATTATTATTATTATTATTATTATTATTATTATTTGTATCAATTTAGGAAGGCTCGGCTTGTGCCGGTAACATAATGGGCTGACTCGGCCTAAGCAAGGAGTCACCCTCTTGATTATGAAACTACAGGTATATATATGTACAAATATTTACAACAGAAATAATTACAACATATACATTTATACAATAAATACAAACAACTTAAGACTTCTTATGTCCCCGTTTTGGGAATCTGTTCTTCAGTATTACTGGAACTGCGACCTGGAACTTCATGCTGTTTGGCGTGAGTCAGAGGAAAAGTCGTTCCTAGGAACTTTCTCACAATGTGGCAGGTGTTCAGGAGGGTGGCTTTCTGTAGTTCTACGTATGTGTGATGATGCAGATTTAATGCGGCCAGAGAGCTGTGCAAGCATTTTGGAATAACACCGGTACATGATATTACTATTGGAACTGTGGTGACTGATTCTAGTTTCCACAGGCGTTGTATTTCTATTGCCAGTTCTGTGTATTTTGATATCTTTGTGGCTATTGTTGTTCGCAGATTGGAGGTATTTGGACAAGCAATTTCTATAAGGGATGCGGATCTTTTTGATTTATCGATTAGAATAATATCTGGCCTATTGTTGCTGAGCGTGACATCGGTTATGACTTCTCGGTCCCATAGTAGTTTATATGAAGAGTTTTCGAGAATGGGTGGAGGTGTATATTTCCAATATGCAGTTGATGACTGAAGAAATCCACATTTTACAGAAAGTTTCAGGTAAATAATTTTTGCTACCTGATCATGTCGGTGCTTATAATCGGTGTTGGCCAAGTGTGGGCAACCAGAGATGACGTGCTGTATGCTCTCTGTAGTTCTGGAACAGCGGCGGCAGTTGTCTGAGACAACTGTTGGATCCTTCATGATAAATCTACGGTAGTTCCGTGTAGCAATTACTTGATCTTGGATGGCCAGAACAAATCCTTCTGTTTCTGGGAAAAGACCGGAGTATCAGCCAAGCGTGCGACGCAGATTTGTCGATATGAGGCTGATCCAGTTCATGGGGGTATTTCCCGTGAAGAGGTTTTTGCTTCCACATGGCCATATTCATCTCTTTTGTAGGTGGGGTAGAAACAGGCATTTCTGGCGACGACAGATTGAGAGGTGTATAGTTTATATCGGCTCTGCAAACAGCATGATGAAGACACGATGTATCAGATCTCGAGTGGAAATATTCTCTTAGACTTGATATCAGATTGCTATGTAAATTGACAATGGATAAGAAGCCCCTATCACCTTCTGATCTCGGGAGTGTAAGACGTTCGGTTGCAGATTTAGGATGGTGCATATGGTACCGGGTGAGTGAAACTGCTGTTTTCGTTTGTAACTGCTGAAGTTCTCTTTGGGTCCATTTTATGATACCAAAGGAGTATGTGAGCAGTGGTACGGCGTACGTATTGACTGCTTTGGTAAGATGTTTAGCTGTCAGTTTTGATGATAGTACCTTATTATTATTATTATTATTACTATTATTATTATTATTATTATTATTATTATTATTATTATTATTTAAATATTTCCTTTCGTCCTTTATGTTGTAATCCTATGTTTGTATTTATTCAATGAAACATTCGGAAGACAGTAAAGTGGGGGCGTAAGGATACATCTACAGTATCCCTTACCCGTCGTAAGAGGCTACTAAAAGGGAGAGCGTGGATCGGTGACCACAGGACCCCTAGCTGAGTCTGGCATTGTTTCCGCTTACTTAAGGCAGGCTCCTCGTATTCAACTTCTCTATTTGACCTCCTTGTTGTCATCCGAACCCGACGGTATTAGGTTTGTCATGTTCCCGCCTTTCATAACCCTTCTCTTTCTTTTTCCGATACCTTCAGTGTTCCAAGTGTCGGATCTGTTTTTGTTTTTCGTTGTGATTGGTGGGCTGCTCTGGTAGCATGAGCTTTCTTTGCGGTACAGACTGGCAATATCCAGACGAAGATCAGGCATGTGAAATAAGAGAGATCTGTCATTAAGACAGAGTTGTTGCTGTTGTTCCAGTAGTCCTTGGAACACCTTCCCAGCTAAACCTTAACAAGTACAACTACAATCAGCTGCAGGACAAAGTAGTTTGAGAAACCTGCGACGTTATGGATGTATTGTGAATAGAAATTTGAAGAATTTATAAATGAAGACAATCAGAACGTTATTGGTGGGGACCCCCGAGAAAACTTTAATAATAATAATAATAATAATAATAATAATAATAATAATAAGGTTATCGAGATACCATATCAGACCGGAAGAACGCCGGCCACATGTGAGTAGTGGTTGATTCTGTACCCACTTCCTTCCCTCTGTCTTGTTTGTGTCACTTCCTGGTGTTCGACGTGATCACATCTCCCCGCTACTGCCGACTGCGCAACTTCCACACCATATTTTTGTTTTATCCTTCTTTTAAGTTCACGTAATGCCAGTACGTTAGCAGCTGACAATTTATGGCTCAATCTAATGGGGATATGTTAATCCTTTTGTGCAGTCTCTTTCTCTTTACCGCTGCAAAAGCTGCTCTCACTCGTTCAGTAGTGGATAAGTGTCTCCAGTGCTTTCGTATGCGAGGTCGAAACCATTTCATTTCCTTTCCAGTGCTTCAAATGATGTTGCTTATTATTTAATTATATTATTCGTAATTCTTATACACAGTAAAGTATGATTTAAAATTCTTCTTCGCTTAAAAATATTTAAGTTGGGTTTTTTTTAGACAACATTCAATGAAGATGTCCCGTAGTTAATTTCATTTGAATAGCTGAAATTCCAGAAACTTGAAATTCACCAAACAGAGAGAACCGTACGACTGTAATGTTGCGAGTTGTGACCAAAAGATCGAGTTTTCAATTTTAACCACAGAAATTCCGCAATTCTTCACCTTTCAAATTCCGTTATCAGTTTTGCCCTAAAGCCATATTTGAAGCACTAAATGGCGTTACGCCCTGAAGGCCTACGCTCTGGGTAGTCTAGGGTTCGTTTACATTGGGTGCACACTTGCACGAATATTTACTGGTGATGTGAGCGTGAAGTCATTATACTGTATGAAACGTGATCGCGAGCAGGCTTCCAAAATAGATTCATAGGACGACAAGAGTTTTGTAACGGAAAACAGTGTTTTATTTTAACGATTTTAGCTATGGATTCAGTGGTAATAAGAAAATAATGAGTGAATGGATGTTTTACTGAGAGAACAAGATACAGAATACAAACGTATTTGTCCTGATCTGCTCAGATAACCGGAAAAGTTATTTCGGTATTTCAGAATAAAGTCTTTGACATTTTAGGTCATCCTGATAAAAAAACTTCATTAATCTTCAGAAAATCAAAATTAAGATCTGCCTGTCTCCAGAAGAAAAATTCGTTGTTACATTGAGGTAAACTTTAAGTTTTACAAAAGTTATTCAACCTTTAAAAAAGCTGTTTCCTTATATCGCTGCATGAAGTAATTTTATTTAACTTCCAAGAATATACCACATTATACGTGTATTGAAGCATATACTGTATATATGACTATACAAATTGAAAAACAGTATACAAAACACAAAGGTTGCATAAAAACTCAATTGTATGAAACTGTAGAGTTTTCTAACACTGGTACCTAAATGGTGATGAGCGACCATCATGGACGTATAATACATCTTTCAGCCTGTTTGGTCTCAAATGCCCTTCGAGTAATTTGAAATGTGTAACAGCATTGTCATGTTTCTTCGAAAACCTAAACCTGTTTTCCAGTCAATGACCGGGTCAGGGATGGGATGAATGAAGTCCACAACTTGCGGCGAGGATAGGAATTGTGCCGGCTGCACTCCTCAGGGGCAAGGATTAATGACTGACAGATAAAATTAAATGATAGTGGAGAGTGTTGCTGGAATGAACGATGACAGGGAAAACCAGAGTACCCGGAGAAAAACCTGTGCCGCCTCCGCTTTGTCCAGCACAAATCTCACATGTAGTGACCGGGATTTGAACCACGGTATCCAGCGGTGAGAGATCGGCGCGCTGCCGCCTGAGCCACGGAGGGTCTGTCATCTTTCTTTAAATATTAGCTGTTTTCCTCATTAGAATTAAATATTCATAAAATTAATAAATTATGTTTACCATTTTCATGTGACATTAAATATCTGCACTTTTAAGATAGTTCTATTTTTAACCTGCGCTCTTATAAAGGATCAATAACATAGTTACATTAAATATTTAAATAACTAATGCTTAACATTTACCTTAGGTCATGACATATCTGCACAGTTAAATAGGATGAGGTTAAATGTTTATAATTCCTACAGGTATTTATTATTGAATAAAATTTGAACTTACTTGGCATTCCACGTTAAATCGCTATTTCAAGCCACAGTTACGTAATGTAGTCTATGTTACTGTGGTTTTTCTTATCCTTAGCATCCAAAATTGCCAGTTTCTCGTGTACACTGACAACATCCATTGTTAAGATGTTTTAAAGAGAAAGAAGCACATCGCAGCTTTAATCGACGTGCAGCAAGCTCGCATTCTCGCACCGCCAGCGAGCCCCACAGTCCAGAGCACCAAGCAAGTGTCTTTCTGTGCATTTTTCTAGCTTTAAATAATTTCAGCTCTTTGCCATGTACAAAATGATCCTTGAAACAGAGTTCTTATCAGATTCACGTGAAATTTACAGATAATGTTTCAGTATGAACAGGAATTAAAAGTAGTTCTGGATTTTTTATCACTTGAATATTTTTGCTCCTAAAATAACTTCAAACTAGAATTTTGCCTATGGTAAGAATAATGAAAATTGGAAAACTTATATCTCCACTAGTTTATACCTGACTGCAAAACCCAGAGTTATTATTAAATACAGTATATGAGTACTTCTGACAAGTCTTCCAAATTATAGCACAAAAGTAGTGAAAACTGTTACGCTAGGAGCATTTTCCATCCAACATACAAACAGATAAATATTATTTGTTAATAACTTTGTGTGTTGCTATATCTTGTTTTAAATTTGGTTGTGATAACTTGTGGAAGTTCCGAAGTTTTAGTAATGAATCTCCTTTGATGAACTAATCTCTGTCCAACGCATGTCTTGTGAGGAAGAAGCCGAACTCTTTACTTTGACTTCCGATAGACCTCTAAATTTATCCATACCGAGTCGTAAATTAAGCCTCTAATCCGTCTAGGCTTGTCGACAAATCTAGTTGTTTTCTAGAGTGACTAAACGTTCTCTTTTATCGGACATAAACATGTGCTGGCGTACTGTTTTTGTTTGTAAATTTCGGCAAATATATATTTTTTGGATTGCGAATTCTTTTTGTCTTGAGCGTTGCCTCTGGTCACCGATAATATCGACTAGTCAGAAGCCACAGCAAAGTCAGTCACGGTTACAGGCGTGCAAATACTGTTTTCTTCAGTTAGTGTCCATTGTATTTAAAGTAGAGGCAATCAAATCATCACAAGTGTCACCTCACAAGTAACATAAAGTTGCTCAATTCATTAACGTGACGCTGACATTGAGAACATTCCCACGACACAACGATGGCAAATACTAAGATTAGAAAGGTACCGCTTCTGGGCTTTCTCTGGTGTGAAAACGGCACACCACGGAAAAGCATAAATTCCGTCCACTGGAATATCAAACGACTATTGTATCAAAAACCTGGTGAACCTGGGGTCAACATTTCGTGTTTACGCGACAAAATGAATTAAAATTCAGGCATATATCGCCTAACATAGATCAAATTCTCTGCAATCTGTCGAAACTGACAAGCAGGCAGCAAATTGCCTATACACACAAGCTGAGGCCATACGATTATTATTAAGTTATATTATTTTTTCAGTTGCTTTTATATTCGCATCTTGGACAAATTCTGAATTATGGTATCATTGTGCCAATCAAGCGGGGGTACATATAGGCTACTGTATCGCCTGCTTTACGTTAGAGGCGACTAAGAGGAGAACACGGGGCCTTTAGCTGAGTCCTGGCATTGTTTCCAGTGCCAAACTCCTCATTTTCATCTTAGTGTAAGAGAACCCAATAAAGACATTTATCTCTCTGACGCACCTTGATGATTTCCGACCCCGACGGTACTAGGGAATCTTTCATTTTCACGCCCTTCGCGGACCGTGTCTTTCTTTGGCAATGAGTTGATCTTTTCAATGAACTGAATTTGCCGGGGATAGGTTAGGGTGTCAATGTGTGCGTCAAACATTCACGAAATAACAGCGATGCGTGAGGCGCCAGAAGTTTCTTTCTCTACAAAGCTAGTTTTTCTCTCAAACGTGTCAATATTTGGAGATAATACCGGCGGTTCAGGCAGATATTTATGGTTCCCACCATCGTTGTTGCCTTCCCCCTCCCCCCCCCACAACACTGATGATTGCATTTCCGTCTTCTTCGTTTCGTACGTCTCTGTATAAACGTTTTTCCCAGTTCGAATGTTGATAAGCTGCTCGTAATACTCAGATATCTCGACAGATACCGTACTTCACCCACTCGCAACCTCATAACTATTTGTTTTGGAAGCGCGCGGAAAATGGTTAAGAAAGATGCCGCTATGCAGAGCCACCGGAAAACCGTTAAAATTTGGCATTTTCAGAATATCTCGTGTTCAGTTTCCGGTCATGTTAATTCTGCATAAACCTGATACTTTTTGAACAGGTATGGAGTAGAACGCATGCGAGTCAAAATTCCGGCACGTCGGCGAAGTTCCTACTTGAAACTAATAATATTATACTTATTTTTGTGGTGATACTCAAAATATGACATTGTTATTGTAGTATGAGAAGAGATAGACAGTAAAACATGTCACCCCGCAGGGATGACGAAGCTTGTGAGAAAGTTTCCTGCACTCTCCTCTTGTGTGGAACTCGCCAATTCATAATACTTTCCTTTTCTGCCGTTTTTCCAACGTGTATATGGTCCAGTTTTAAGGCCCGATGCTAAACCTTACCTGTTCACTATTGCGTATTTCTGTAGAGTCTGATGAGTCGTGCGACAATGAAGACGGATCACAAATACTCAGTCCCCGAGTCAGAGGAATTAACATTGCCGGAAACTGACCCCGGACCCTCAAATGTGGTCACTCAGCCTAAGAGGTCGATTGGAAATTCATAATGTAATAGAAATGAATTTGTTCCACCGTTTATAAAATTTTCCTTGGGCTTGAGAGTGAAGTAGCCTACTCGTTACTTGATATTTCTTACAAGCATGGAGTGTGATGACCTCCGTGAATAGTCCACAACCCGCTACTGCCTCCTCACGAAGCATATTTGAGGCCTGACAGAGAAGAATGTCCGTTGATAAGTGGTATTCTCGGCTGCTTTAAATAATATGAAATAAAAAGCAAAGATCACTTCTAAACATCCGAGTGTAACAACAGACCATATATGTTATATCTGACTCTCGAGCTATCGACGGCTTGAGCTACTGTTGAGCCATCTACACTGCCTGCATTCCATTTTATTCTAGCAGACGACAGAGTGCATGGTATGGGAGGGAGTCACACTCCCTGCCTGTCGTGAGAGGCGACTGGCTCAGCTCGGTGGTACGCTATTTGAAGGTGCTCAAATACGTCAGCGTCGTGTCTGTAAATTTACTGCCTCGTAAAAGAACTCCTGCGGGACAAAATGTCCGCACCTCCGAAAACCTTAAAGGAGTTAGTGGGACGTACAGCCAATAACATTATTACTGTCTTGGAAACGAGGGTTGGTGGCCACGGGGCCCCTAGCGGAGTCTTCTTTTCCGACACCGAAGGTTTTCGAGGCCTCGGCAGTCCCATTTGCCGATACCTTCGTTCTTGCAAGTGTCGGATCTTTCCTCTGATTAGTGTTAAGGTCGGTCGTGATTAGTTGCTGGCTTCCCACCCGGAAGGCTGGAGTTCGAATCCCGGTCGATCGTGAGTTGAGATGTTCACCTCAAAAAGGGATGCGACGTTAAAATCTTCGGCCAAAACCAAACTCAGCCTTACATAAGCTGTAGCAAGCTCGCTACCCCTGGACCGCCAATTGTGGCAACTGGGGGGGTTGCCTTCATGTACCTGTGCCATTCTCCTGGTTTTTATCTTTCCTATTTCACCACCCTTGTTTTCTTCAAACCAACAAAGTATCAGGTTCCCGCAAGCACTTCCCCTTCATTTGCAAATGTAGTGTCGCACCACTTCCTTTTTCCTCTTAAAACAATAATCACCACCAGCAACAGCTGCTTTTCTCAGCCCAGTGGTGGAGCATTTTGCAGCCGCTGCTACTTCCCACAGATGACATTTCGTACTTGATGGAGAAGCCCGTCGTTCGGATCCTGGGGTAAGAATGTCCATTTTTTCTTTCAGAGACAATTTCAGTTTAAAATAAAAGTAATCACATACAGTACTTAGAACCTTACTCCCAGTGGCTTGGTGATCGCTAACTGACCCTAACATTTCTTCCCCTTACGTGTGCCTTTCCTGTCCGACCTTTCTTGTTCTCTTCCAACCCTGACAGTATTAGGTTTCCGAGGTCTAGGAAGTCTTCGTGGGATCTCCCATTCTTCTCCACCTTTGATTGGTGTTAACAGAGAAGGGTTATACTTACCCTGAACACCAACTCCTCAGGTTAACTCTTGTTCTAGGTTAAAGAAGCTCTTTTTAAATTGTATACAAGACCATAATAAATTTGAATGCATAGGATTATTTTGATTACGAGGCCTATAATATCTATTTACCTCATCCGCCACTCATCGAATATTGAAGAATGTAATTTACAGTTCGCGTCAGACTCAACAGATCAGGACAATGAGATACACAAATGACATTATCGCACCTTCTTCTTGCTTAGTTTTTGGACATCGTAGTAAACCTTCCTTTTTCCGAAGTGTCGGACCATTTCCCTTTTCCCCTCTTAAAACAATAATCACGACCACCAACTGAAATTGTCTCTGAAAAGAAAATTGGACATTCTTACCCCAGAATCCGAACGACGAGCTTCTCGATCAAGTACGAACAATGTCATCTGTGGATAGGATAAGGATGAAGTAGCACCGTTTTACTACGATGTACTAAAGATAGGCAAGTGTTTGGAAGTTACCGAAGGTGATTCTTAATTCCTTAATCTAACGTGTAGGGCAGTGAATAAAACAAATATGGTGACAATTACCGGGAGATTTGCCTTTGCAGAAGCGACGTTACCACATTGGTACGCAATAAATATAATAATAGAGAAATACATATACTATTTTCATTGTATTGTTTATTAAATATTTCACTACCAAATACAACTCGCCGACTTGTCCAACCAACTGACGCCGGTCCCTCCCTGTGCCGGGTTCGAACGCTCAGATGGCCAGTGCTACACCTGTCCATGTTTGTCTCCGTTTTAGCAGTCGACATTCTATTTACCTCACATCAACACGAGTCATTTCAACAGTAATATGGGTTCAGCAACATCAAGCGAGGTCCTGCTCCTTGGCTGAGTGGTCACTGTAGTGCTCTTCGGTTCAGAGGGCCCCGGGTTTGATTCCTGATCGGATCGGAGATTTTAACCGTAAATGTTTAATTCCAATGGCTCGGGGACAAGCTGTTTGTACTGTCTCCAACAACGCTGCAACACATATAACACTGCTCTCCATGACAATAACACGATAGATGCCACCCACCCTCATCGGAGGGTCTGCCTTAGCAGGGCTGCACAAAGCTAGAAACAGCCACACGAAAGTATTATTATTATAACATCAAACGAGAATGTACAGACTGAGATACCCTTACAACTTTCCCCAATTGAGCCCAGTTGTACGGCCGGATGCCTCTCCCTATTCACTAGTGAGTGTTTGTGATGAGTTGTGTGTAAATGAATATCGTCCCTTAAGAAACAATACCGCGTATCTGACAATGCTGTTCCTGTCCAATACTTTCCTTACGTCTGGTCATGCCCGCGAGCCACATATGAGTATGCAGTACATCAGAACAATATTCGTAGACTTCATTTTCCTATGTGCTTATCTAAGTAAAAATGAGCCTTAATTACATCATACTCTAGGAGGGGGTAAATGTGTCATGAAAACATACATTCCTAGATTACGGTACAGTAAGGTTCATTTTCCTTTACACGCGCGCATAGGAAAATTAACTCAACGAACTGCATACCCATATCTGGCTGAGAGGCGTGACCAGCCCTAAGGAACATAATGGATAGGAAGAGCACTGTCAGATACGGGGTGTTGCTTCTTAAGGGACGATATGTCAACATAAACAAACACCCAGCCCCCGAGCTAGAGGAATTAAGAAGACCAAGTTAAAATCTCTGACCCGGTCGGCAATCGAACCCGGGGCCCTCTGAACAGAAGGCGACTAAGCCGATTATTCGACCATTTAAGTATCCTGGACAAAAGAAAATCTCCAAACTTCCTCCAAACAGAAAACATGACTACTTACACTTACCTGAAACTGTAAACACAAATTTACCCACAGATTTCGTCAGAAACCGGAACAGTAGGGCCTCATGTAGATCAGAAGCTGCTTCCTTCACGCTCTGCCATTGCCAGCTGCTTTTTGTACTCCAGTCAGAATCGTAACTTACTTACAAAGATGGGAAGTAAAGTAAGGAAAAACCAGTTTGTGCTCTTCACATACTATATCTAATAGCCCTAACTTCACAAAGTCACAACCAGAACCAAATACACAACACAAAACACAATATGATGTCACCAGAGGCTCTGTTCTTTTCATTTCATTTCACCCACGAAATACGTCCCTATATATGGAGAGAACTTAAATAATTGAACTTATACTTACGTGTTTAAAGAGGAAGATACTCACGTACAACAATCTCCGAAGTCTCTGGCAGTAGTTAAGACAAATAGTGGCAATCCAATTCATGAATTCATCGACCTTTATGGTAACTCAAGTCAATTTTTAGTTGACTTTTTAAACACGTTTTAAAGCGACCTATTTCTTAACTACTGCTGTCATAGTCAGGGAAGAGGTGGAAGTATATATCTACATAATATAAATGATGTTATTAACACAATCATTTCGATATACTGAGCAATTTTATTTACATATACATCGGATCCGTGAATAACGATGATAGAGATTGTCTTCTCAACACTAGTACACTGGTATATTTTATACAGATAAGTCTATTTTTAAGACTGCAATATATTTATGTATATATTTAATAAAAAAGTGAAGCGACTGTACACCATAATACAGCACTTGCTCACAAAGCCGAGTACATGAATTTTTACATGACTGCTCCCAGAAACTTTCTACAAGGAAAAAATACTTCTGACACATTTCATAGGCACTCATTGCAAAGTAGGGATATTTCCAAAATATAATAAATTATGGAATTTGATAATAATATCGATAAGGACTCTGAGTAATATAGAGGTAGAGATAATCTTTTAAAATTTGGTTTGAGAACAAGGATCAAAACGTTTCACGTGTGAGAAGCTTTCTCCGTATAACAAGTGTTCAGTAGCAAACAGAGTATGTTTATCGCCAGTGGTTAGGAGCATGTAGATCAGTGACTTAAAAAATAAAATATTTTCAAATCTGTTAAAGAAAAATGCACTAAAAATTTAATTATTTTATATATTTTTAAATCATCTTTGGAAATATTTTTCTCTCTAATAGATGATAAAGTAACCATAAACATTTCAGTCAACTATATTTTTGTATAAATATAAAAAAATCTTCTTTACAAACTTCAACATATGAGGTAAAAGCAAGACAAACATTGGAGGAAAGGTTCGCATTTGTCTTGTTCTCTTCGAAAAAACGAATTCCAGTGATAACATCCGAGTAAGAAACACATTAAAGCATTATTTGTACTTGGTAAGAATGACCTAGATTCTGAGTAAAATGAAAGTAGTTATCGACTATGACAAGAGGTATTGATGACATAAAGACTCCGTAGTTTTTCCCTGAACTATTCTTTACAATATATAATATCTAAAACTAGCTACAGTGTCCATCTAAAAACGTTTCATTACTCGCTAAATGGCACTTTTCTCATTCATTCTGCGGCATCGTTACTATGATTGAGGAACTTGCCAGTCTCTAATACACTAGCTATACACAGAGGACTTCACATTGTGCGTGGTATCAAAAACAGAAATGCACAATCGATGCTAGGCACCTGGATATTAAGTTAACATCTATAGCAGACAGTTAACCAGAGGACAAAAATATTGGCACATTGCATTTCAATTAGCTCATTCAAAAACCACTGCAAAAATTACGAAGCTGAAAGGAAGTCATTAAAAACGATGAGTAACAAAAGATGATTGTGATTTGATGAGTTGAAAAGACATTTGAGGAATTAACAGCGGGGAGGTTGATAGAAAATGTGCCACAAGAACGATGGGAAGATGATGTTTACCTGGATTTCCCTTACACTTTCTGGAGTCATTAGTGTTTCATGTTATTGCTTATGTCTCACGTGCCCTGTTCGTTTGGAGGCAGTAAAGCTGCCGCAGATAGACCTGAATACCGAAGATTTATCACAGACTATTAGAGGTGTAGAGTCAAAGAAAGTCAGTCAGCCTGTGAGATCAGCTTAGCTCCCCGCCTGCTATCATTATGATGCCTTCGCATAGTGAATGACGGAGCTGTAACGAACGAGCGACGCTTCTAGCGCCGCCGTCTCCATGGACTTGAGTATCATTTTCGACCGTTTACGAGGCGGCAAGATGAGGACCTCCCTGCCGGCACCTGCAAGATCCAGCGGATCGGGTGACGAAGACGGACTCACAGGATTGCTACTTGGCGGCGTCAGCAGCTGCTGACTGGCGCTTGGAGCGAGCGGCAGTGGTTCTTCCAGGTACTCTGGTGGTGGCAGCGGTAGATTGTAAGGGGAAGCTCTGCGCTGCATGGACGCCAAAGGTTTAGGAAAGAGGTAGACGGGCGGCTCCGTGACTGGCAGGGCGATAGTGGAAGGTTCAGTCCGCGCGTACGAGTACTCGTTCATCTCCTCGGCAGGTACTGGGTGTTGTGCTTCCTGATGATGGTGATGCTGCGGTCTCCTGAGGGATGACTCATCGTCGTCATCGTCTTCAGGAGTGGACATTGGAGACAGATTTCGGCCTTCAGAAGCTGCGGCGGCAGCGGCAGCAGCCAATAGCACGGGATTAACGCCAGCCTGAGCTGGGGGAGAGTAGGGGGTGGATCGCTCAAGGCGAGGGTACAGGTAATAACACCAGTCACGCATGTGAGGATGGGGTTGTAACTGCTGTTGCTGTTGTGGCGGTAGCTGCTGTTGGAGGGGAGGAGACAGTTGAGGTGGAGAAGGTAGTTGTTGTGGTTCATGTTGCTGAGGAGGAAATGTAAGGACGGTAGGTGGTGATACAGAAGGTGCTCGTCTTTCCATAACATCACATTCACTGGAGCTGGAACTTGGATGTGGCTCATAGTCACTGTCACCCTTGTTCTCCTTGTCACTTCCCGACGCTGGCGGAGGACTACGCGCCGCCAAAGGTTCAGCATGGCTCTTAATGTGCATTTCCATTGTCTTTTTCGAAGTAAAAGTCTCGTTACAAATGGTACACTTGTACACCTTTTCTCCATAGTGCGCTACCTGATGTAATTTCAACACGTGATTGTAACCGAACGATTTTCCACAAATATCGCACGTGTAAGGTTTCTCCCCGGTGTGCGTGCGCGTGTGCACTTTCAATTGTTTGGAACACGTGAAACCTTTACTGCACACCTTACAAACATAGGGTTTTTCACCCGTGTGTGTCCTCATGTGGATAACTAACTGACCACTCTGAATAAAAGTTTTGGCACAGATCGCACACTTATGCGGCCGTTCACCTGTATGGATACGCATATGTCGGTGTAGTTTACCACTGTGTTCAAAAGCGCGTTCGCAGATGTCGCACTTGTAGGGCCGCTCCTTGGTATGGATGCGCCTATGGACACTGAGGTTTTCTTTCACGCTAAATGATTTATTACAGTACTCACACTGGTATGGTTTTTCGCCTGTATGAGTCCGATAATGTCTAGTTAATCGCGCGGGGACCGCAAACGTTTTACCGCAAATGTTGCACTGATAAGGATCCTCGCCTTCCTTACCGTGAGATCGCAGGTGATTTTGGTAGGTGTTTTTCTGGGGGAAAGTCTTGCGACAAAACGAACACTGATACACTTTGTTATTATCATCCTGAACAGTTGAAGAATCCGCAGCTGCCTCCACGAATGCCTGAGTTAAAGAAAATACGGGCAAATCTGGACTACACACGACTCTTTTCACAGGAGCCTCATTGGCACCAGCACTCCCGTCTCCTGGCACCCGCTCTACAACGTCGTGTGGAACCTCCAAAAGGGGACCCATGGTGCAATCGGCGTCCTGGCTACCCTTCACAGGTGACAGCTCGGTGTTGAAGTATCCTACCATTTCGGACACTTGACTCCACAGATTCTCTGCAACCAACAAGCACACTTCAATCACCACAACGTTCCAACAGAATATTCACAACAAATAAACAAATGACACAGTCATACTAACGTGTGATTGAAAAATCAATTCTGTTCAAAAGGAAAGCTAGAAATTTTAAAAATGCTTCCAAATCTGAGACTAGAAAACTCACACAACACACAGTTCCGACGTGTTATCCAACAAGAAAAACTGCCCCTTCACTCACTTCACAGTGTAGAATAGTGTTGTGTAAATAAAATTAAAATAAAGTTGTTATCTCTAAGCTAAATTGTGTTTATAAAAAATAATGTGTTGTTATATTCTAATCCTTACCCGTTGAAGTATTCGGTTTATACGCGAGCAAAAGATTCCTAATCCATTCCTTTTGCGTTTTTTCCCAAATATCCTCCATGATTGTAAAGTAAGAGTGTGTGGTATGTGTGATAACACAAATGAAGTATCTGACGAGCGTTCTCAGAAGACATCCGACAATGCTGCCGGCACCTCGCCTACTGAATGAGCACTCCAGAGTAGATCAACAGAGGACTGGTCGGTTCGCACTGTTTACTGTACCAGCCTGTTATTTACAGTCCCCTCTCTCGGGCCCACAGCACGTGTCAAGGTAGCCCTCTGCCTGATATGTTGGGGGAGTGGCGGGCCCAAAAAATATTAAGAGAGGGGGGTTCTTCACCCAGTCATGCGCAGATACATCAGTTTTTGGCGGTGTCACCGAGTGACGTCATGGAGCGTCTCTAGCTTAGCGAGTTCGCTCGCTGCGGCTCCACGTGCGGGCGAGCCGAAGGACTGAGTGAGATCGGCTTGGGAGAGGTCAGTGCTGAGGGGAGGGGAGGGGGTATCCCGCGCCTGCTTGCCTGGCCGCTCGCGCATGCACGATAACATGATACAATGGCAAGCACGAAAAAGTTGGACGAAAGGAAAAATTACGTTTGATTCTAAAGACTTCTGTGAATTGAGTTACTTTCGCCTCTTTGACATGCAATCTGTCAGAGTAACAAGTCGTACTACTGAACGGTGTATAACTTTTATACCGGCTGCCTAGTTGTACTTCCTCTTAAAATAATAATCACCACCACCACCTACTAATAAAACGTGTGTACATCTGCTATAGTTATTCGCTGCTGTATAACGCTTATACAGCGAGTGACGAAAGAGAAACGAGTCATCGTTGTATAATTATTTTAGTGTCAGTCTGCAGTAATATAATCGTGGTAAAAATATCCAACGTATCCATTAAGCACACATTGAAAGAATGGAAACTAATGTTGATGATCACCACGACATTTTTAACATAGATGACATCGAATATTTTTAACATAGCTGACAAAGAATATTTAGAAGTTATGGAGGTTGGAAATATTCGTAAAATAGAACATTGTAAGAGACGGAGTAATGATGAAAGTTTACGAAGGAGTGTGTTCGTTATGTCAGAAATGAGAAGATCTTGCGAACAGTATGTTCTCACAGCGTTACGGACATAAGTTAGTAATTATTATCAGTGACATAATTATTACTAGTGAGAATAATATACCGCTGAAATATGTCTATCGGTATTCTGTTCTAGTTTATACGAACATCCCACTCTATTTCTGCTACCACGCGGATTTTCGAAAGGTTTTGCTCCTAGATAAGCAGCAAAAACAATCATAAAGGCGGTGAACGTGACGAAATGCGTCAGTGAACTGCAGGAAGATATTGATGATGATGCTTGTTGTTTAAAGGGGCCTAATATCTAGGTCATCGGCCCAGGAAGATATTCCTACGGCTTGGAATGATTGTACACGTGTAGTATAGTAATTCTAGACTGTGATGAAATGGCGTATGGCTTTTAGTGCCGGGAGATCCCAGGACAGGTTCGGCTCGCCAGATGCAGGTCTTTTGATTTGACTCCCGTAGGCGACCTGCGCGTCGTGGTGGTGGTGATGATGATGATGATGATAATGATGATGAAGACAACACATACACCCAGCCCCCGTGTCAGCGAAATTAACCAATGATGGTTAAAATTCCCGACCCTGCCGGGCATCGAATCCGGGACCCCTGTCACCAAAGGCCAGCACGCTAACCATTTAGCCATGGAGCTGGGCTAGACTGTGATAATACAGTGCGTATACCACGTTTCGTAATGAGAAATGTATGCAACATTTATACAGGGTTGATTCAATGTATAATAACTAAACAATTGCATAAGGATTTAGACTTATATAGCATTCGAAGATTCTGATATTATATATACAAATTAGATGAAAACTCTCACAGAAATGTGCATTTAATCAAAATATTTTATATTTACATTATGACTTCAGGTAATGATTTCACGTGCATTGTCTTACACGCTTATGTTTGTACCAAGTAAATCAGTATTTTTGATCATGCCAGCTGAACACTCCAGCCAGGTCTCGAATACTCTTGCTCAAAACACAACTGGAATGTAATTCCTCTGAAACTTTTGCCATTACTAAAAGTGCACGGACCGGGCGAGTTGACCGTGAGGTCAGCTGTGAGCTCGCATCCGGGAGATAGTGGGTTCGATCCCCACTGTCGGCAGCCCTAAAGATGGTTTTCCATGGTTTCCCCATTTTCACACCAGGCTAATGCTGGGGTTGTACCTTAATTAAGGCCACGGCCACTTCCTAGCTGTTTTCAGCTCTTGCGTCGCAGAAAACCTTCCATGTGCTTGTACGACTAGCGAAGGAAAGCATATTAGGCACTTCCTCTGAAGCCAAGGGTCTACAGTAAACCAGTCACGTAAAAAAGAAAATGTAGGCTACTTTGGCGCCGCCCAGATCTCGATTTCTAAACGCATAACATTTCATTTTTGGTTTCTGTACCCTTTCTGCTTTAGTTTACATAAAGACAAAAAGATTTAGAAAGATAAAGGAGCTTTACCATTAAAATTCGGAACCAGTACATAAAAAATAAGTTTATGATCTTTAAATAATTTTTGAAGTCTAGTGACTGTAGGAGAGAACTGTCTGATAAACTGCATTATTTCAATGACCTATACAGATAGTTAGTTGAAAATCTACAGAGGATTGAAAATACGATCCTAGTAAGAGTTACGAGTAAAAAACCTGGAACAGAAATATTGAGGATGGCAACACAGTAGGACAGGGCACACCTTACCTTACGAGTAAGTAAAGAGTGAAAGAGAACCTTTAACCTTCAAGAGAGAGATCGTTTATAAAAGAACGGATTTGTGAGAAACTTTCACTACCTTAGCACTGACTCTCATACGGAGTACTGTGTGGTGGTGACTGTCCTTAGACGCTGAGCCTAGCATTGTTTCTATTTTCTTACAGCAGTTTATCAAACCTCCTTTGATGAACTCCTGTTCTCTTAGGACCCCGACGCTAAGGGAGCCCTTTCTCGCCCTTCGGGCGTATTTCCCTTTAATTTGCCGATACATTAATCCTTTAAAGGGTCGTACTTCCTACTTGTTCGTCTCAAGTGTTAAGAGAGGATACTTGCCCTTAAATCAGTGATCACTACCGATCCAACAATAATAAACAAGGTGATTCATTGGGTCGATAAGTCGTAAGAAACCACAATAATTTGAGCAGACGGTAAAATTCATGTTAGATAAATGTAAAATATAAAATTACTAACATCAGTAGTTAAAGATTACACCTTAATATGTTTATCTCTCAAGCATACACTTAGCTGTTTAAATTGCTAAAAATAACTACAGAACCTGCATGAGTCTAACTTCTCTACATCCCGCTCTATTCTTATTTCATTTTTGCACGGAGTTTTTAAAAATCAGAATTCATCACTATAATCCGGAAAAAGTACGTTAAAAATACGTTTATAAATAATATACATCAATGAAATGTCGGAAGGTAGTATAGCCTACATAAACAACGTTGACACGCATGTAGTAAGTAGTGCAATGAAAGGAAGCAATTACGAAAATATAATTTTGTTCAAATTATTTCAGAAGAAAAGGACGATGTAAATGTTCGCTGAATTGTGCAAACCTCATTTAGCGCAATACATCTTATATTGAATATTCATTTACAAGTCGCTCTTCAATCCTCACATTTTTCAACTCCTTCACTCAATTTTCATTCCGTACTTTATTTTGATCTCCTTACGTTGTCAAAATTAATTTGGAAGATCGCAAATTCAAGGCTACTTCGATAGGAACCTTACGTCTCACACTTAATTACAACCAGTTTCGGCACAGTCATGAAGACAGATCAGATTATCGGATTACGTTTCCGTATAATGACGTTAAAAAGACTTAAAATTTGAAAGACTCTTAGGTATTTTTTGAGAAATAACAGTAACAAGCGCAAACTACACTACATTCAAATTGAGTGCCTTGTGCACCAAATTTCACACCTGCAAGCTTTCCGAATTTATAAAAAGAAACATACTTGGTTTAGATGTCCCACCAGTTAGCCGTGATCGTTAACGTGCCAAGTCTGTCATGGTAGTTAGCTAGTTCGAGTCTCGTTGGCCGAAAAAAAAAATCATCAGAATGTTGGCCGGCAGGGTAGGGGAGCTGGTGGTTCTAATCATTAGACTGCATTCAGTCGCAAACCTCGCAAACCCTTCAACAGGAGTAGGCTATGTGCCGGCACCTGTTTTCACTCTCTCCCTTTCTACCATCACATATCACGTCATTCATTTCATCCCATTACTGTAACTCCTTTGATGGGGTTGACGTCAGGAAGGGCATCCGGTCGTAAAAACTCGCTACGAAGATTCACCTCACTTCATAACCGACCAAACGGGAAAAGGGTGGACACAAATCAAAAATACCGTACTATGAAGTAGAGCCACTATCCGCCACACCTAGAAGCTTTTTCATAATTTCCGAAAAGAACTGAATATTATAATCATCATGTCGAGAAAGGAATCATAGATGTATTAAATTTCAGCCAACAGAATTTTATAAAAACTCTTGAAATGACACTTCATAAACAGCATATATAGGCCTACAGTAACTTAAAAGGAGAATAGGAGCATAGAATTGTATGTTGAACGTATTTTATTTCTATTAAAATTTAATTCAACTCTCCAAACCCTGAGAAACGTTATATCTGTAGGTTCCATTGTTTCATCTCAGGTCTGGAAGTCTCGTACAATCCCATGGCCATACTGTACCTGAATGCGCCTTTAACTAGTAGGACGCACATTTCCACAAAACAATTGCAGCTTCTTAAAATCCCATTAGGTAACAAAAGATAAAAAAGTATAATTCTTGAGTACTGCTTTAACTGATGGAAAGCAACCGGTAAGTCCACACACACACACAAGTTGTACTGGCAGTGACTTTGAGCAAGGCAGTATCCTAGCATTTTCCAAGAAATGAAATTAGAAAAGCACGGAGAAATCTCCTACTCACCATACATCCAGTCATTATGAGCCTCTTAGCAGGGCTCTGACACTCGTGCTGGTCCTATAAATACGCCAACGGTTAAACAATGGCGTAATGCGGGACGCAGTGGAACTTCAGACGGATCATAGGAAATCTCGCCGGGCAGGGTTGGGGTCACTCTTTGGATTAGATCTCGGTAGAGGTTGAGCTAAACTTTAAACTACTCTGCCGTAAAATGAACGATAGCGTAGCTGTAGACCTATTAACACCACAGCAAACACTGCTCATCTGTGCGCTTCAAGTGAACCCCGTCCTCCTCCTCACAACAAAATTAAAATCCTTGAACAGACAGGCACGCTTCCTCTACATCACAGGACTGGCTAATAATAATAATAATAATAATAATAATAATAATAATAATAATAATAATAATAATAATAATAATAATAATAAAATGAAATGAAATGGCGTATGGCTTTTAGTGCCGGGAGTGTCCGAGGACAAGTTCGGCTCGCAAGATGCAGGTCATTTGATTTGATGCCCGTAGGCGACCTGGACGTCGTGATGAGGATGAAATGATGATAAATACAACACATGCACCCAGCCCGCGTGCCAGCGAAATTAACCAATTATAGTTAAAATTCCCGACCCTGCCGGGAATCGAACCCGGGACCTGTGTTACCAAAGGCCAGCACGGTAACCATTAAGCCATGGAGCCGGACATAATAATAATACCGGGGTATGGTCTCCAGAGAGACTTGGTGCACGTCCTTTGAGTTGCCGGCCTTCGGCCAACTGCGCATCTGTGAGGGTGGGGTTGAAGATGCCACTCACATCCAGTCCCTGAGTCGGATGAATTAAGCAATGGATGTTAAAATCTCAGACCAAATGCCAGCAGTAGGCACGGAGCCATACAGAGGGTGGTTATCTAAAACCCGTAGCTCAACACGTTCCGGGTACAGTAGCCTACCGAACGTACCCCTACCAGGAACGTCCAACAAACTCCCGTTTCCGCCTAAAGGAAGTGCGCATGTGCATGAGGTCAATAATAAGTCTTGCACTGACGTGCTGCCATCACTGATGCGATGTACTGATTTCGAGTAAGACTACTGCAGCTTCTAAGAAGTACATTACAGAAGACAGAGGGAAAGTTTCGCGACAGTCACAGAACCTATGGTGCAGCTAAAGTCGTGCAGGTAGCCTGCATAACGGGAGAAAACGACATTTTCCATCTAGTTTCTTTTGAGGACAACACACCTTGCGACACCTGAAGTGGCGACCACGGACTCCGAGCTCCTCACTCTCTCCGACCTCTCTTAGTCAACGCTCGTTGTCTTCCTACTCCGTCGGTATTAGGTTTGCGAGGCCTAGGGAGTGTTATTGTGGCGCTTGTCTTTCTTTTTCCGACCCTAATTTTATTTTCCGATAAGTCGCAAGTCTTGCCCATTGTAAAACAATACATTCCATTCCCGGAACTGCATCGAATTTTAAGAGTGGTATAAGAGCAACGCACCATTTCGCAGCTTTGTTTAAAAGATCATACGTGCATTGCCTGGGACTGGAAGTGACCTTTTCACTTCTTTGTTATGCACTCAGTTCCGTACACGACTCCAGCAAGCGTCGCTTCTCCACATCAGAAATGAACGAGGGCTAATCTAAATATTACAATAATTTGATTTCCTACCCGAAGGAGAACAGTAGAGCCTATAGTAAATGGTTCGTAACTCCACCTAGTTGAAAGGCTGACCATTTTTAGAGTCCCAGTTATCACACACTAATCTTTGTTACCGTGCAGAGGTAGGGATAAATAGGGAGGTAAAGACTGAATGCTTCTCAGTGGACTGATCTTTCGCTCGATAAGCTGTGCGAATTCTGTCAGTGTAACAGTAACAATACAATTCATGGCGGACAGAATAATTAAATAACTGTGCACAACGCAAAGGAAGAGGGATGATTTTAACCCCCACTTTTGAACTTCTCATTTTTAATAGAAATATAATTCAGTTCATTCTTACATTAATGTTTGTTAGTTTCTTACATTAAAAGTAACACCTCCGACCAGAAATAATAACATAATAATAATAATAATAATAATAATAATAATAATAATAATAATAATAATAATAATAATAATAATAATAAAAATTCAGTTCATTCTTACATTAATGTTTGTTAGTTTCTTACATTAAAAGTAACACCTCCGACCAGAAACAATAGCATAATAATAATAATAATAATAATAATAATAATAATAATAATAATAATAATAATAATAATAATAATAATAATAATAATAATTTCGTGTGGCTATTTCTAGCCGAGTGCAGCCCTTGTAAGGCAGACCCTCCGATCAGGGTGGGCGGCATCTGCCATGTGTAGGTAACTGCGTGTTATTGTGGTGGAGGATAGTGTTATGTGTGGTTTGTGAGTTGCAGGAATGTTGGGGACAGCACAAACACCCAGTCCCCGGGCCACTGGAATTAGCCAATGAAGGTTAAAATCCCCGACCCGGCCGCGAATCGAACCCGGGACCCTCTGAACCAAAGGCCAGTACGCTGACCATTCAGCCAAAGAGTCGGACCATAATAATAATAATAATAATAATAATAATAATAATAATAATAATAATAATATACTACTTCCTTGAATTCTTGTAAATGTTCAGATATTAGACAATAAACATGTATTTGCTGAAGCCGACCAGCAATAGTGGTAGCAGTGTTGTTAGGAAACATGTTTGAAATAGCAGTGAATTCCACTTCAATAAACTCCCCCCGCCAGCGTAGATTTACGGCGACGTGCCTAACCTGTTGAGGCATGTACGAGTATTCTGCGTCTAGTGGTTTTTAGTGTGATGTGTTGAATGTAATTGAAGATATATATTAAGACGAACACAAACGTACAGCTCCCGAGCTAGGGGAATTAAGCAGACGCGAAAAAAAAATTGTCAACCCGGTCGGGAATTGAACCCGGGACCCTTTGCACCTAAGGCTAGTACGCTGAATATTTAGCCAACCGGACAGAAATTGTCCCCATCCCCGACGATATTCTGCAAACTCCATTGGCTAGAGAGAAGATGGCCACCAACCTCAGAATGAATATCCTATGAGTGCATTTGCTGGCGAGACCTTTGTCTTCTGGTACGGCTGGAACATGCTTGGCTTTGACGATATGAAAGTGACTGAGGAATCAGTGATGTTAGTAATTTATTATTTAACCCATTTACCCTCCAGGGTTAGTCCTCCCCCCGGACCCACCTCTACCGCCTCAAGGGCTATGTCCTGGAGCGTGAGACTTTGAGTCGATTTTATAACTGGGCAGGAGGACGAGTACTATACCTCGCCCAGGCGGCCTCACCTGCTGTGCTGAACAGGGTGCTTCTGGAAGGGATAGACAAGGAAGAGGGAAGGAAGCGGTCGTGGCCTTAAGTCACTGTAGGTGCCATTGGCTGAAGGAGAAGTAGGAAACCACGGAAAAACACTTCCAAGGTGGCTGAGGTGGGAATCGAATCCCCATCTACTCAGTTCACCTCCCGAGGCTCTCCGGCTCCATGGCTTAGCGAGCTGGCCTTTGGTCACAGGGGTCTCGGGTTCGATTCCCGGCAGGGTCGAGAATTTTACCTATAATTGGTTAATTTCCGACATAAGGACTGGGTGTATGTGTCGTCTTCATCATCATTTCATGCTCATCACGACGCACAGGTCAAATGACCTGCATCCGGTGAGCGGAACTTGTCATCGGACTCCCCCGGCACCACTAAAAGCCCGTCCTCGCACCACTTCTCAAATATCTTGGCGTAGCCCGGAATCGAACCCGGCCGCCGAGAGAGGCAGTTAACCACACGACGCTAGTACCTAATACCATTGCTTATTCAGCCAGTCCCTTTTATGAATGATGTGAACATGTCGCTCGTAGGGTGCGCTTTGCAAGATCGGTGAGGAAAGCAACGAGAAATAACACCATGCCAGCTGATAGCAGAGCAGCTGCGGATCAAAGCTGAATACTCAATAAACAGTCTGGGTGGAGTTAAGGGAAGGAGCTCCAAAGGTTGAAAGAAGGAACCTCGCTGCCCGCAGTTCCAAGCATGGTTTTCCGTGATTCCCCATTTTCACACCAGTACGTCAATTAAGGCCACGGCCGCTTCCTTCCCACTCCTATCCCATCGTCACCGTAAGACTTGTCTGTGTTCGTGCGACGTGAAGCAAATTGTATTAAAAAAATCATTTAAAAAAAGGAGTGAGGTCCTCTTTACTCAAGAGGATCAATGGAAGTCGCCGAAGTACGTGAACTATCTAACGCAGGAGAACTGCCTATAGCATGTCTCTTGCAACTCTAGGGCGATGAGGAATGGAGGATTGCTGGAATGAGACATGGAGAATAATCTCACCTTTTCTCCAGAACGTTTGCAAACTGAACTAGAGAAGAGGTGATAAAAACAAGCAAGGGAGAATAGTACAGAGGATATAGTAGCTTATCTGGGATACAGCGTACAGCCTGAAGATATTTATATTCCAAATGAAGTCCGCGACTACTGTTCCTATGGTCCATAAAACAGCTAAATGTATGAACCGAAATCGTAAAAAAATAAAAATAATAAAGCTTCAAGGAATTAAACCACATACTAAGTGAGATAATTTTATAACAGATTGGTCTTATGGCGACGATGGGACAGGAAAGGGCTAGCAGTGGGAAGGAAGCGGCCGTGGTCTTAATTAGGGTACAGCCCCAGCATTTTGCCTGGTGTGAAAATGGGTAATGCTTACAACATCCGTATAATTATTGTTTAACATCATACAAGCATTTTCCCACGTCCAGTTATTGATAATGAGAACGGTGTATAGAGAGGAAGTCTCTTTCACTACAGAGAGTGTCTGCATGTTCTACCGTTTCTAATATATATATATATCTTACCGAGCTCGATAGCTGCAGTCGCTTAAGTGCGGCCAGTATCCAGTATTCGGGAAATGGAAGGTTCGAACCCGACTGTCGGAAGCCCTGAAGATGGTTTTCCGTGGTTACCCATTTTCACACCAGGCAAAATGCTGGGGCTGTACCCTAATTAAGACCACGGCCGCTTCCTTCCCACTGCTAGCCCTTTCCTGTCCCATCGTCGCCATAAGACCAATCTGTGTCGGTGCGACGTAAAGCAACTTGCAAAAAATTATCGAGCACATTTTGATAGAATTTGCAGAATTCATAATTCCTAGAACGGACACAAAGCGAAGTGCAAACCCACGGGTGAAAGCTAGTAATTGAATAAGAATAAAGGGAGCGAACGAATGCAAATTGCAAGGCTGTGCTCAGCAGCGACAAGAAAAGGCGAGATCAGGAAGTAAAGTTTAGTACAAAAGTTGAATGACGGAACATAGTCTAACAACAATGAGGAGGAAACAGATGATGGAGGGGAAGAGACTAAGAGAAGAAGGAATGGAGCAGAATTAAGAAAGAACGGCGGAAAGAGCAGAAGCTGACGTATCATAAATGCCCGAACCCGGCTGGAGCTGGACATTAATAAATGTTTAATGAGTTCAAGCCTTTCCTCTTGTTTTAGCAAACGGTATCTTAAACGTCCATAGAGTTTGTAGCCTTACGAAATTTACTGTTAGCCTGAACTTTGAACGCGGTCTCCTCATCCTGCATACCGAGATAGAAATAATTATTGGTAACTAGCAAAATACGCCCGAGTTTGACATTTCTCGAAAGATTTGAAGAAATTCTTGTAAAATATGAAGAGGCAGTTATATTTCCATCACAGCCGGAACCGAAACGATCAAAACAACTTCGCTGAATTACAATGGCTATCGGTGGAAGCTTTAAACCTCCTTATATCTAAATATCTCTCGTCCAAGGGACACGAGGCAGGCAAGTTTACCAGCAGGAAGCAGCCAGATTGCTCTCTCTTGCGACTACAATTCGTACTAATGGCGGGTCTCCATAGTTATACTCTACACCTGCCATTACAAGAACGACATTCGAAATAAATAAAGTCTTGACCCGGGAGTGAAGATGAACGAGTTTCGTACAGAAAGAATCACCCTCCCCCCCCCCGACCCTATGACCGGGGGCGTAAGAGGTGACTAAAAGGGGCTCCAAGAGAGGGTCTCAACCACGGGACCTTTACGTAACCTTCCGACCCAGGTTTCCGAGGCTTCGAATGTATTTTATAATAATGTTGTTTGCTTTATGTCCTGCTAACTACTTTTACGGTTTTTGGAGACGCCGACGTGCCGGAATTTAGTCCGCACGAGTTCTCTTACGTGCCAGTAAATTCACCTTCAAATACCACCGGGCAAAGCCACGATCGAACCTGCGAATTTATTTTATTCCCACGCCCTTCCCTTTCTTTCGTCGCTATCCTTCACTTTTTCTGTGATGATGGCTGTGCAGTTGTACTTCCTCTTACAGCAATCACTACCGACCTCGCAAGACCCCTTAAGTGGGACTGGAATCGGGGCTTACAGGACAGTTAATCTCACTTAATTTGAAACATATAATACGTGTAAATTACATTTCGCTCACTGTTATGTGCTTTTCAATAATGTAGCCTTTCTGGAATTTACTCTCGCAGACCTTTCGCATCATTATTTCACCAGTGTATTACCAACCCTTCGGTGACCTACTCAAAAACACAAATTTATGAATATCCAAGATCTGAAAAAGATAGGGGCAGCGTAAAGCTGCATAGGCTTATGCATGACAAGGCGAAAAGGTCCTGCAACAAAGGATATTGCATGATTTTCAGATTTTTATAGATATAGATAGCTCTGACTGTGTCGATGGGATAGGAAAGTACTATAATTGGGAAGGAAGCGGCCGTGGCCTTAAGTAAGGTGTGCCTGGCTGCCGACAGTCGGGTTCGATCCCACTATCTCCCGAATACAGGCTGACAGGTACGTGAACCAAAGCACGTACCCAACTCCTCGGTATTTTTCAATTCATTCACAAGACTGCAGATGAAGATAAAAGTATTTTTCACTAATTTTACGTGTAAATTATTAAAATAATTTCTCCACAGTTGTACTTGAGGAGTAATTATGAATGAATTCTCAATTTCTTTCAGGTAGAATAACCCTAAATACAATGGCGGATTTGACACTAATATTTAACGGGATCATAAATCGTGAAAGTTCGGTTCAAATATAGGTCACGGATATTGCATTGAATAAGGACTTTCTATTGTCACATGAAAATATCGCGAGAGCATTCCCCTGACCTGCGCCAGGTCTTATTAATTAACAAACTCAAAAATCTAAACACAATCATGCATTTTCTCATTACATGGGAGACATTACGTGCGACAAGTAACATAATGACTATTTGGCCAAGGGTTGGAAAGCAATTTGATTGAATATCGCGTCTCGCAAGCAGCCCACTAGGCTAGGAGGCGACTCACTAGGGATCCTCGAACAGCTCTGCTGCGAAGTCCAGCCCGAGAAGAGCTGAAAGCTATAGTGAACGCCGCCACGTGGAGCTCGGAGAAGTTTTTACAGCGATCACCGACCTCGTGCAACTGGCCTCGCGGTAGGGATGTCACATTACATCACTCTGGGGCGCGCACTCAAGACTCCGAATTAAGAAAAATGATCACTTCTAAATAATATTACTTACACACTTCTAAAAAAGATATATATATTCACGCCCCTATTAATAATTTACAGCCGCCTGAATAACGCGAGTCATTATCCATTTAAAACATTCACCACCGGTTTTATGAAATACTACAATATTATTTTCCATTATTCCACAAGATCACTTCCAAATGGAACGAGGATGTTGTCAACACTGCATTCATAATTGCTAGAGTACCATGAAAAATTAAAGTAGGTCGACTGCTCCTAGTGAGGTTGGTCAGTAGCTATCTGTCACTCAGTTCGCAGTCTGACACTTGACGAACTGACCTATCTTACTATGCTCTCAACACCAAATACTGCACAAACTATTTGGAAAATATTTATTTTCACTCACTCACCTTTCAGTTGCGACAGCTCACTGCTTTTGCCTGCTTGTAAGATTTTCCAGGTCCATTGTAATCGACAAATTAATTATTATAATAATTAATCTCTTATTTTCTTCACACCTGAAAAATTTCCGGAAATTATATCGAATTTTCACTTAAATTTTCACAAGAATTTCGCTGACATTCCGACGAACGACAGTTTCCGAATTTTCCACAAGAGACACCACTGTGAACATTGTCACTGCCGGGTAGAGGGGAGGATTATCTAATAAACTGTCTCTCCAAACTTGACGTAGTAAAACCCACTTATAATATAAGCATACGATGAGGATCAAAGCTCGACCGACCCGCCTCAGCAGCTGGGCCACCGGACTCTGTAATGTTTACCTCCTACACGCACCGACAGGACACGAGCGTATCCGAAGTGGCCCGAAGCGACCGTGCCGTGCCGAGGGAGTCAGGGCCATCTCGTTCCCCTCTGCCCTCCCTGCGCCAGGCATGAACGACCTACAATTTGGGCCGGTAACGCGTTTAGAAGCAGCACGTGGAGGCCTTTCACTTGGCTTTCTCGATGTACGCGGCGCGTGCAGAGTCGAGTGCACTTGGTATGCAAGCGGGCGAACAGCAGTAGCGCGCTGCGAGATTTTCGGTTCGGTCAACAATAAACTTTACCAGACTAGGACGAAAATCACACCATGGAAAATTAAATCGTGATACTTTCTTTTGATAATAATGATAATAATATAATGATAATAAAAATAATAATGACCGCCTCTGTGCTCTAGTAGTTAGCGTGATTAGCTGCCACCCCCAGAGGCCCGGGTTCGATTCCCGGCTCTGCCACGAAATTTGAAAAGTGGTACTAGGGCTGGAACGGGGTCCACTCAGCCTCGGGAGGTTAACTGAGTAGAGGTGGTTTCCCACCTCAGCCATCCTCGAAGTGGCTTTCTATGGTTTCCCACTTCTCCTTCAGGCAAACGCCGGGATGGTACCAAACTTAAGGCCACGGCCGCTTCCTTCCCTGTACCTTCCAATCTTCCCCTGTTCAGCATAGCAAGTGAGGCCGCTTGGGCGAGATACTGGTCCTCCTTCTCAGTTTTATCTCCCCGACACACACTGCCCTTGAGACGGTAGAGGTGGGGTTCCTCGCTGAGTCCGAGGGAAAAACCAACCCTGGAGGGTAAACATATCAAAAAGAAAGAAATAATAATAAGTTGAGAAAGATATCTAGGAGCGTATTCCGCTTGTACGTTGTAGGTTCCAGAAAAAGCCGAAGCTGAAGACAGTGAAGGTTTGGACCCAGGAGAGAAAAGAACAACACTTGAGACGAATGCAGGGGCTGAACTGACGTGGTCCCTAAACGAAGAAATAATAATAATAATAATAATAATAATAATAATAATAATAATAATAATAATAATAATAAATCTTGGCATCAATCATTCAGTGTGTTATTACTATTATTATAAAGACAAAAGTTATGTTTGGTGACGAAGAACAACATTCAGTGTGAAATAGTTCATTTTTAATCGAAATTCGATCAGGTTAGAAAAGTCCATATTTCTAAAACTGGGAAGCACGTAATTTCACGTGATCCAGTTTTATGTGAAATTGGAACGGCAGAGAGGTGACTTTTCGTATTTTCAGTCTGCTTTACGCCGCACACCGACAGAGATATGGTGACGATGGAATATGAAAGCGCTAGAGAGGGAAGGAAGCAGCCGTGGCCTTAATTAAGGTACAACCTCAGCATTTGCCTGGTGCGAAAATGGGAAACCACGGAAAAACATCTTCAGGGCTGCCGACAGTGGGGTTCGAACCCACGATCTCCCGGATGCGAGCTCACAGCTGCGCGCTCCTCACCGCACGGCCAACTCGCCCGGTCAGGAGGTAAGCAGAACGGAGCGCGCATACTTAACATGTTCAACCAAATACGCATTATTTTATTTTATTTTTTATTTTTATTTTTATTTTTTATTTTTGCTAGTTGCTTTACGTCGCACCGACACAGATAGGTCTTATGGCGACGATGGGACAGGGAAGGGCTAGGAGTGGGAAGGAAGCGGCTACTATCTCCCGAATACTGGATACTGGCCGCACTTAAGCGACTGCAGCTATCGAGCTCGGTCATTCTTTTATTGATTACGTATTCTTTTTTCTACGTCTCCAAAGTTGATCACTGTTTATTCCCAGCCGCAAGCCCATGTAGAGGACGACTCGTTCATTACTGTCATTGGCGTCATCAAAATTATAATCAACTTCATAACAGTAGATGAAAATGTCCTCAGGATACGGTCGCGGGACCAGTGCAAGTTATCTATTTATTATATTGATCTTGAATATAAAGCTGAAGATTGTATTTATGTTTTTCTACACTAAAGCTAATTACAGCTTTCAGACGATAATACACAAACTCACGAGACCAGTAGTGCTGCACTAGTACTCTTAACTACGGAGGTACCGAAACATCCCCAGGTTTGAGACATGAAGGTTCCCATATCTATTGGAATGTAAGGCACCCCACTAGCTACTGGTTAGATTAGAGCACACTTGGCTTCATGTCCCCTTGGGTTTTTACAGCGATCCGAGTGCTCACACTTGTCCCACCTGTGCTGTTTCTTACAAGACCCTTGTGACGATGATCAACTATTAAGAGATCACAACATCGCTGTCTACAAGGTGAGAGAAATCCGGTAAAGATTATATTATTAAACATGAACAACGTCGGCAGTTCTCAAGACACAACAGTCCTCGGCCGCTTCCTTCCCACTCCTAGCACTTTCCCATCCTTGCATCGCTGGAAACCCTAATATATTCTTCGTGTGCTATGAAGCGATTTTATGGAATTTCAAATATACACTAGAGGAAAACAATATCCAAAAACCATCAAATAACGAATATAGAATGCGGAAATTTGGCAATATATTTGTCGAAGTAACATACTTAATTGATTAAAGGTACAAGGTCCGCCTCTGTGGTGTAATGGTTAGTGTGATTAGCTGCCATCCCCGGAGGTCCGGGTTCGATTCCCGGCTCTGCCACGAAATTTGAAAAGTGGTACAAGAGCTGGAACGGGGTCTACTCAGCCTCGGGAGGTCAACTGAGTAGAGGGGGGTTCGATTTCCTCCTCAGCCATCCTGGAAGTGGTTTTACGTGGTTTCCCACTTCTCCTCCAGGCAAATGCCGGGATGGTACCTAACTTAAGGCCACGGCCGTTTCCTTACCTATTTCTTGTCTATCCCTTCCAATCCCCCCATCTCTCTACAAGGCCCCTGTTCAGCTTAGCATGTGAGGCCACCTGGAAGTGGTACTGGTCCTCCTTCCCAGTTGTATCCCCGACTAAAAGTGTCACTCTCCAGGACACTGCCCTTGAGGCGGTAGATGTGGGGTCCCTCGCCGAGTCCGAGGGAAAAACCAACCCTGGAGGGTAAACGGATTAAGAAATAATAATAATAATAATAATAATGTTACTTCAACACTTGGTTATAGGTTAAGTTTTTGTTTTGATTATATTAGTAATTAAATCATTATGGTCTTGGTTCTATTATTTAAGGATATGTTGTAAGGATGTCAAAATTAGAGTAGAAAGATTTGTAAGTTTTTATAAATCAATAGGTGTTAGGTTTAATATCACAGAATATTACTGAATATTACCGGTACTCAGGATTTGTGGTAAAGATGTTAGTCAATTCTCTACAATGTGATACTTGTAAGGAAGCAACTGTACAAAAAGACATTTTTTTATCCGTTCATTTCTTTGAAGAATACCGTAGGGGTAATCTCTATGTTCCTACGAAAGATGTTGTTCATGTGTGAAGACTTACTGAGGTGCATTTTAGATAAAATACATTTAATGGTTTAAGCTCAGTCATGAAAGGAAACATACCTAGTGAAGCCACAGACCATTTGTGTGAAGGGTATTTGTTTTCTAGGTTAGGCTCACATGCTAAACCCAATGGACTCTCATGTTTATTGCCTTATTAGCATAATTTCTTCACTGTTCTTGAAAATCCGCGCGAATCATGCTGTAAGAGAGTTGAATGGAAACAGATCTTAAGAGGGTTGTTATTTTTAAGCATTTGTAAATTGATATACCAATGTTACATTTTTAACAGTAAAATAAAGGAGTTGATAGGTCTAATTAATCAGTATTATTGTTATTATTTTGAAGTGATTTTAATTATTTTAATTATCTCCTGTCCGATATTTCCGTTTCGGCTGCTATTTTACATTAATGCATCGAGATAGTGTAGTGACGTAAGATGGCGGCGGCCGCACGCTTCCGGCTTCAGAATCCTGCTGATCATTGCCAGTCTACGTCTACATGTTTGTGTGCATTATCCTGTTGGAAAACGCCCCCGGGAATGCTGTTCATGAATGGCAGCACAACAGGTCCAACACCAGACGGACGTACACATTTGCAGTCAGGGTGCGTAGGATAACCACGAGTGTGCTCCTGCTGTCATAGGAAAGTGCTCCCCAGACCAGAACTCCCGGTGTAGGTCCAGTGTGTCGACGCCGCAGACAGGTGGAATGAAGGCTCTCACCTGGTCTCCTTCTAAAGAACACACGGCCATTACTGGCACCAAGGCAGAACCGGCTTTCATCGGAAAACACAACGGACCTCCACTCTCCACTCCAATGAGCTCTCGCTTGAGACCACTGAAATCGCAGACGGCGGAGGTTTGGGGTAAGTGGAATGCACGCCGCACAGGGCGTCTGGCTCGGAGCTGTACTTCAAGTAGCCGATTTCGAACAGTTCGTTGTGTCACTGTGGTGCCAACTGCCGATCGAATTGCTGCTGCAGACGCAGTCCACTGCACCACAGCCATACGCGAAATACGGCGGTCTTCCCTGTCGGTGGTGCCACGGGGACGTCCGGAGCCCGGTCATCTCGTGACCACTTCTGCCAGCATGCAAGCACAGGGGGGTTATTCCTGCCAAGTCGTTCTGGAACAGTGCGGAAGGAAAACCCTTCACGTAGCCCAATTATACGGCCTTGTTCAACCGCAGTGAGCTGTTGATAGTGGCGTCTTCGTCGTCGTAAAGGCACTCTTGACCCACTCACAGGCACAGTGAAGCAAACCTGATGGGCCGCTACCAGAGCGTCATCTTCATTACGGTCAAAGGGGGAAATTATAACGCAAAAGCGACATTATCACGAAAAACGTTCGATGGAAGAAAGGAAAGAAGAAACACGTTCAATTCTTTCGAGCGAACTGCTCAACCTACCAACGTTCGTTAATCTAGCACAATCCCTTCTTGCTGTTTGGATATTTTTTCCGCCAGTGTAATTTCAACAATAAATTACACTTATTAATCTTCTTCCGGTTCTTCCCACATCTTGTGGGATAACGGCTCTGAACTGTGTCGCAAATGTGTATTTTGCGCTGTTTTACAGCCGGATGCCCTTCCTAACACAAACTCTATATGGAGGGATGTAATCACTATTGCGTGTTTCTGTGGTGTGTTGTCTGAATATGAAGAGGAGGGTGTTGGGACGAACACAAATAACCAGTCCCCAAAATAGAATAATTAATCAGACGCTATTAAAATCCGCGAGCCGGGTTGGAATCGAACCCGTGATCCTCTGAACCAGCCAAGGAGCCGGACAGACCGTTGGTTATTACCATCACATGTAGGGAATGTTAACTGATTAACCACCCAAATCGTACCTGCTGGCTTGGTCGACATTATCACATTTCTTATAATAATTTAAGAATTTTTACAGTGATTACGACTAAACGCAGGTTAAGAAACTAAATACTGTGAAAGCGTGGGTTGGCGAGCACAGGGTCCCTATACGACCTTCCTTGGTCCGATCCTGTCCTCTTTCCATCCTGGCAGGCCCTTTCCGAAGACCTCTTATTTTGATTAGTGTTGACAGAGGACAATAACCATCAAATGGTGCTAAATTCAGGCAATAGCTCGAAAGCATTAATAATAATAATAATAATAATAATAATAATAATAATAATAATAATAATAATAATAATAATAATAATAATATTGTTGGCTTTACGTCTTATTAAGTACTTTTTCGGTTTTCGTCTCGCGGGAGTTCTTTAACGTGCCAATAAAAATACCGACACGAGGCTGACGTATTTGATTTCTGCTAGTTGCTTTACGTCGCACCGACACAGATAAGTCTTATGGCGACGATGGGACAGGAATGGGAAGGAAGCGGCCGGGGCCTTAATTAAGATACTGCCCCAACATTTGCCTGGTGTGAAAATGGGAAACCACGGTAAACCATCTTCAGAGCTGCCGACAGTGGGGTTCGAACCCACTATCTCCCGGATGCAAGCTCACAGCTGCGCGCCCCTAACCGCTCGGCCAACTCGTCCGGTGATGTATTTGAGCACCTTTCAAATACCACTGGAGAAAGCCTGCCAAGTTGGTTTCAAAACGCCAGCGCCTCCACCGTCTGAGCCACTCAGCCAGGCTAGATAATGGCTCGTACAATAGACCTACGATTCTGAGGCTAATCACCACGGACATGACATGGCGTATTTAGTGCCGGGAGTTCGGCTCGCGACCTGTGCGTCGTCATGAGGATGCACCCAGCCCCGTGCCAGAGAAATTAACCAATGATGGTTAAAATTCTCGACCCTGTCGGGAATCGAACCTGAGACCCCTCTGACCAAAGGCCAGCACGTTAACCATTTAGCCATGGAGCCGGACTTACCACCACTGATCCTGCTTAACAAAGAAATGCATATCTCTGAAACAATGTAAATGATTTCTATGTTTATTTTATAGTAAACTTATGGCCGAGGCGGTAAAGACGTGCTCGGTTCGCCCGGAAGGGAGTGGGTTCGAATCCCCGTCAGGAAGTCGTAAAATTTAAGAAACGAGATTTCCACTTCCGGAGGTGCATATGGCCCTGAGGTTCACTCAGCCTACACCAAAAATGAGTACCAGATTAATTCCTGGGGGCAAAGGCGGCCGGGCGTAGAGCTAACCACTTTACCCCATCACGTGCCGAGGTTAACAATGGTGGAAGCCTTCACCTTCCACTCCTCGAAGGGCCTTCATGGCCTGTACGGAGGTGACTTTGCTTTGCTAGTGCATTTATGGAACAGTTTATAATTTATGGTGTTATATGGTGATAATTTCTTTCTTTAATAATATTGTAAAAGTTATGGTGCGCATGGCACTGATCACAGTTATTTCGTCGGAGTGTGAGGAGCAATCTGATTTAACGAAATAATTTGTTTCGCTACAAATATTTATACGTTTTAGTCGATTTTTCCATAATATTCTATATGTTTGAAGAGCAGTGTTTTGTATTGATTCACACCTAAGAAAGAAATCCTCAAAATTTCTTGCTCAAAAAGTTCCTTTTATACCAAAAGAATGCAAATTTTGGGAAATAAAAGGTAGAGTATGAAGCTCACCCACCTTATACCATTAATTTCAAAAGCCCACAACATGAAAATTAATACAGATTTTGGAAAACATCTGATGTAAACAGAGCGTTTAAAATTTGACCTGGAACTTAGGTTAGCATCCCCAATGTTGCGTTGCCTTCCTCAGATTACATTTGCGTTATCAGTCTCCCAGGTTCCTGGTGTAAAATATAAAACTGTATTTTGTGAGTAATTTGAATAGTCCTAGGTACGTTAGCAGTATAATCGCGTGCGAAAATGTCATCAAAATACTGTTGATCGATGACGAGACTAAGGCAGGAGAAGCCACACTCAGTTCGAGACAAAGACTTTCGGTGGCCAATGACCCACTGTGACTTGGGTTGTCTGCACGTGGAGACGTAGAGAAACCGTAGTGAGGGGCCGCTCAGCGGTTCAATGTCCTCTCGCGTTGCATTGCAACGACATTGGCGCGACGCTCTGGTTGGTTGGTGCTCGACTGCCAGACGATGATTGGTCCAAGGAACACGAAACACTGGCCCTATAAAATAATTTAGGCTTGGTTCTTTGTAAAGCCAGACGAGTTTTTATTTAATTGTTTATAAAAATGCATATATACGCGCACGAGAAAAAAGTCCACTCAAGTCTTCACGAAAGTACTAATTTCTTGGGAAAGTGTTGGAATATTAAGGTGGATTTTTTCCAGGCCAGCACGGTGTTGACTAATGAGTTGGCCCAGGAGGGGGGAAGGAGGAGGGGGAAGAGGGGCAGATATGAATGCATTTGGGAACGATGAGAAGTGAGAGTGTCTTGACCAATCTCAACATGGCTTGTTTTAGGACGGGCCCACTGCCTGCAACTAAACTGACCTCTACTCTGCATATTAATTACGTGTCCACCCTTCTTTCCTTGCAGGGTGCCTCCCTCCCTTACATTCTCATTTTGAGGGTGGTCGTCTTTCAAAGTGGTTTTCTCACGTTCTCAGTTTACATTCGATTCTTTTGCTTAAACTAAAAGATGCTCGCCGTGCTGTTCACAAACTTGAATAGTGTGGGAAAATGCATTATACACGTTCAACTTCGCGGAGTTAACATACAAATAATTTCATTTGAAAAATACTGACTCCAAAAAGTAGTTAGTGGGACGAAAACCAAATAACATTAACATTATTATTATTATTATTATTATTATTATTATTATTATTATTATTATTATTATTATTACTATTATGGTAGTTGATTTACGTCGCACCGACACAGATAGGTCTTATGGCGACGATGGGATAGGAAAGGCCTGGGAGTGGGATGGAAGCGGCCGTGGCCTTAATTAAGGTACAGCCGCACCATTTGCCTGGTGTGAAAATGGGAAACCACGGAAAACCATCTTCAGAGCTGCGGACAGTGAGATTCGAACCCACTATCTCCCGGATGCAAGCTCAGAGCCGCGCGCTCCTAACCACACGGCCAACTCGCCCGGTTATAATTTAATAAAAATACTGAAAATGAATTTGACTGTCATAAGAACGCATCCTTTTTCTAATAGAAACGGCCGTAGCCGTGTTGAAACACCGGATCCCGTGAGATCTCCGAAGTTAAGCAACATTGGGCGTGGTCAGGAGTTGGATGGGTTGCCACGCGCTGTTTGGGCGGGGGTAAGGGAATGGAGGAGCGGAAAGGAACTGGCCATCCTACCGCACGTAAACTCCGGCTCAGGAACACCTCTGCGGAGGTTCGGACCTCCCTTCGGGCAGAACAACCCTTACCTTACTGATAGAAATTATTGATACAGATTTCCGTGTTACGTAAAATGCATATTGCTCACCTTTGAGCAATCGCCCGAACTAGGGGCATTTCTTTACAAAATGCCATCTTTCCATGGCATTTGTCTCATTTTCACCAACATTAAAGCCCACCTGAGACCGTGGTTACCTGGTTCGAGTCCCATCACCACCAGCATCTCGGCCGGAGGGTAGAAGTGTTACTACTTGTTTAACATATCGAATATTTTCGGCGATGGAAGGATGGGAAAGAGCTAGGATTGAGAAGGTAGCGGCCGTAGCATTAATTAAGGTACATCTGCAGCTTTTGCCCGGTATGAAAATGGAAAAATACGGAAAACCATGTTCAGAGCTGTCGTCGGCACGATTCGAACGCACTATCTCACAGCTGCGCGCCCCTAACCAGGGTTCTCCGCAGTGTTCGCATGGAGTGAGGGCATACGACGCTGTTGATGCTGATCCCTCCGTCGGATGGAGACGTTAAACCTTGGACAGACTGTAGGAGTAGGCTACGTGCCGACACCATCCACCTACCTCATCATCATCATCGCGACATCTCCAGACGCGCAGATCTCTCCAGAGGCCAAACGTCGTCGCATCACTACAGTGTTCCCAGAGAGAACTCGTAACGTGAGGCAAATATCGCCGCCCAATACTCTTTTGTTTTAATGGCTCGTCACTACTGCCAACTTGACTACGTACATACTGAAATCAGGAGAGACAACCATCAACAAACTACAGTACCGGTCAAAATTTTAGGACCACATTAAAAAATCATGAAGTTCCATCTAGGACCTACAATTTTGCTACTAAAGGTATAATATATTAGATAGTATCTTGCCAGTTATATTCGTGTTTTTCTTCGTGTACGGCAATCCTTTTGATACTTAAGCATTTAACCAAACGCAGTGTAGTGTAGTGTAGATACATTGTAGTATAGATACAATACATTTAGATACCGGTAGTGTCGTATCTTGCCTGCTATATTCGTGTGTTATTTTTCGCGTGTATCTATTAGACTGTAATACTAATAATAATTTGTCTAAGCATTTAGCTTCGTTGGTAATCTTTGAGTACAGTAGTTCTTGCAAATTTCATTTCTGTTGTGCTTAGTAGTGGCATACGGTACAGTACCGGTATCGTAATTAGGATACGTCTGAAAGTAGTTTAAAAAATTACTGTAGTGTACTGTACAGTAGTATACGAGTAATATCCTATTAGAATTTAGTGTGCTTATTTTATTATTGTAAAATATTTGTGTAGTACTGGTGTAGTGGAGGTATCCGTAGAAACTCTTACTAAAATACTGTTGTTGTAATTAGGATAGGCTTGATTGCAGTTTGGAATTGTGTAGTTCTTGTGTATTACTTTCGATATTCAGTAATTAACAGCAGTTTTTATCTTGTTAGGGGTTGTAGGATAAAAAAATAGAGCACGACTAAGTATTATTGTAGTGCAGTCGTATATTAATTACCTTATTGTTGTGTACTATCCCAGACAATATATCCCTCCATTCTTTTTTTTTTTTTGCAAATAAGTTATTTTCTTTTTTTAATTTAATTTTTTTTTCCCGTAAAGAATGGCTAAGGAGCGCGAGTGTACTTATTGTGGGTGTGGTGAGGCATTGAGGGGTATGAAGGAGGAGTTGGAAAGTTTGAGGGAGATAATTAGGATTCTCACAGAAGACAGGAAGGAAGATAGGACTCCCTCAAACAATGTACAGGTTACAGTAGATGTACAAGAGGGAGGGGAAGGAGATTGCAGGCAAAGGGCTCTATTCAGGATCAGAATTCAGGACAGGTGTCTGTGCGAAATCGGTACGAGTCACTCCAGGTAGAACAACAGAGGGAAGATGAGGGACAGGGAACTGTTGCTGAGATCCGTGGAAGTAGGAGGATGAGAAAAGGTAGGAAGGGAAATGTAGAGTAGAGGATAGGAAAAGACAGGGGGAACGGGGTCATGGGAAGGCGAAAAGGGAGGAGGAAGTAGCTTCTGCAGCTATCAGGAAAGATAGGGCTGACCAGGAGGGGAGGGGATCAAATGAGGTGGGTAGGGTTGAGGCTCTGGTCATGGGGGATTCCATCGTTAGACACGTGGGGAAAGTGTGTGGAGGAAAGGGAACCAGGGTAGAATGTTTTCCAGGAATTAAGTTGAGGCAGATGTTGAGGAAAGTAGAAGAGAGGGAGGAGGGGAAGGAGAAGGTGGTAGTGTTTCACGTTGGTACCAACAACGTAAGGCAAGCTGATATAAGTACCAACATAGTTGGAGATGTGTGGGATCTGGTAAATGCAGCACGGGTGAAGTTTAAGAAAGCGGAGATTGTTATTAGTGGAATACTGTGTAGGAGGGATACTGACTGGAGGGTGATTGGGGATTTAAATGAGACTATGGAGTGGGTATGTGGGAAACTGGGAGTGAAATTTCTAGATCCTAATGGATGGGCAGGAGATAGGGATCTGCGCTCGGATGGCCTTCATTTAAACCGCAGTGGTACGTATAAGTTAGGAAATTTGTTTGGAAGGGTAATAGGGAGGTACATTCAGGGAAACGGGATGGCCTAGGGAGAGGTGATAAGGGAACAGGGAACTGGAAATCAAGTAGGGATGACATAAAATTGTTAGTGTTGAACTGTAGAAGTATTGTAAAGAAAGGAATAGAATTAAGTAATTTAATAGATATATATTTACCAGATATTGTAATAGGAGTTGAATCATGGCTGAGAAATGATATAATGGATGCAGAAATTTTCTCACGGCACTGGAGTGTGTATCGTAGAGATAGGATAGGAATGGTGGGAGGGGGAGTGTTCATTCTGGTGAAAGAAGAATTTGTAAGCTACGAAAAAGTTAAAGATGAGACACATGAAATTCTAGGTGTAAGGCTCATTTCTAAAGGTAATAGGCAACTTGATATATTTGGAGTGTACAGATCGGGAAAGGGTAGCACTGACGCGGATTCAGAATTATTTGATAGGATAGTCAGCTATGTGGGAAACGACATGGAAAGAAATGTGATTGTAGCGGGAGATCTGAATTTGCCAGATGTCAATTGGGAAGGAAATGCGAACGACAGGAAGCATGACCAACAAATGGCAAATAAGTTAATATGGGAAGGACAGCTGATTCAGAAAGTGATGGAACCAACCAGAGGGAAAAATATCCTGGATGTGGTGCTGATAAAACCAGATGAGCTCTATAGGAAAACTGAAGTTTCCCTATGGTATTAGTGATCATGAAGCTGTTTTTGTGGTAGTTAAAAATAAATGTGACAGAAAGGAAGGTCTTAAAAGTAGGACTGTTAGGCAGTACCATATGGCTGATAAAGCAGGCATGAGGCAGTTTCTAAAAAGTAACTATGATCGGTGGAAAACGGTAAATAAAAATGTAAACAGACTCTGGGATGGGTTTAAAGAAATTGTTGAGGAATGCGAAAACAGGTTTGTACCTTTAAGGGTGGTAAGGAATGGTAAAGACCCACCTTATTATAATAGAGAAATAAAGAGACTTAGAAGGAGGTGCAGACTGGAAAGAAATAGAGTTAGAAATGGCTGTGGAATTAAGGAGAAATTGAAGGAACTTACTAGAAAATTGAATCTAGCAAAGAAGGCAGCTAAGGATAACATGATGGCAAGCATAATTGGCAGTCATACAAATTTTAGTGAAAAATGGAAGGGTATGTATAGGTATTTTAAGGCAGAAACAGGTTCCAAGAAGGACATTCCAGGAATAATTAATGAACAAGGGGAGTGTGTATGTGAGGATCTTCAAAAGGCAGAAGAATTCAGTCAGCAGTATGTAAAGATTGTTGGTTACAAGGATAATGTCGAGATAGAGGAAGAGACTAAGGCCAAAGAAGTAATAAAATTTACACATGATAACAATGACATTTACAATAAGATACAAAAGTTGAAAACTAGAAAAGCGGCTGGAATTGATCAGATTTCTGGGGATATACTAAAGACAATGGGTTGGGATATAGTACCATATCTGAAGTGCTTGTTTGATTATTGTTTGGTCGGAGGAGCTATACCAGATGAATGGAGAGTTGCTATAGTAGCCCCTGTGTATAAAGGAAAGGGTGATAAACATAAAGCTGAAAATTACAGGCCAGTAAGTTTGACATGCATTGTATGTAAGCTTTGGGAAGGCATTCTTTCTGATTATATTAGACATGTTTGTGAAATTAATAACTGGTTTGATAGAAGGCAATTCGGTTTTAGGAAAGGTTATTCCACTGAAGCTCAACTTGTAGGATTCCAGCAAGATATAGCAGATATCTTGGATTCAGGAGGTCAAATGGACTGCATCGCGATTGACCTGTCTAAAGCATTTGATAGGGTGGATCATGGGAGACTACTGGCAAAAATCGGAGGTAAGGCTTTTTGCGGATGATGTTATTCTGTATAGAGTGATTAATAAGTTACAAGATTGTGAGCAACTGCAACGTGACCTTGAAAATGTTGTGAGATGGACAGCAGGCAATGGTATGTTGATAAACGGGGTTAAAAGTCAGGTTGTGAATTTCACAAATAGGAAAAGTCCTCTCAATTTTAATTACTGCGTTGATGGGGTGAAAGTTCCTTTTGGGGATCATTGTAAGTATCTAGGTGTTAATATAAGGAAAGATCTTCATTGGGGTAATCACATAAATATGATTGTAAATAAAGGGCACCGATCTCTGCACATGGTTATGAGGGTGTTTAGGGGTTGTAGTAAGGATGTAAAGGAGAGGGCATATAAGTCTCTGGTAAGACCCCCAACTAGAGTATGGTTCCAGTGTATGGGACCCTCACCAGGATTACCTGATTCAAGAACTGGGAAAAATCCAAAGAAAAGCAGCTCGATTTGTTCTGAGTGATTTCCGACAAAAGAGTAGCGTTACAAAAATGTTGCAATGTTTGGGTTGGGAAGAATTGAGAGAAAGAAGAAGAGCTGCTCGACTAAGTGATATGTTCCGAGCTGTCAGCGGAGAGATGGCGTGGAATGACATTGGTAGACGAATAAGTTTGAATGGCGTTTATAAAAGTAGGAAAGATCACAATATTAAGATAAAGTTGGAATTCAAGAGGACAGACTGGGGCAAATATTCATTTATAGGAAGGGGAGTTAGGGATTGGAATAACTTACCAAGGGAGATGTTCAATACATTTCCAATTTCTTTGAAATCATTTCGGAAAAGGCTAGGAAAGCAACAGATAGGGAATCTGCCACCTGGGCGACTGCCCTAAATGCAGATCAGTATTGATTGATTTTGACCTCTGTATTTTTTTTCCTGAGCTCTTGCATCTAATATGATATACATCGCCTGATTTCAGTGACCTACGCCAAATTTTGTATAAGTTATACAATTTTAACTGTTGTACTGTATCCTCTAATTGGTTTCAAGTATCACCACCAAGATTCTTGTAGAGACTTAGCAATAGTTAGAGGTCATTTTAGTATAAATAGAAAAATTCCGAAAATACGCGGCACCGACTTTTGTGCGTTGACTTTTTTTTTTCCAAACCTGCGCTAAAATTGTCAATTTTTCCTTGTTCCTGTCATAGGTCTCAGTGTGAGCTATCGGCATCAGAAATGTGTTCTTGGATGCCATCCGCAGAGTGCAAATGAAGCTATCTGGCCGGATAAGTTTTACGCCGATAGCTCGCCCTGAGACCTTGGGCCTTACATGACAAAGGCAATATCAACAATTTTGGCTCTGGTTCAAAAAAAAAAAAAAAATTAACGCAAAGAACTGGTGCCGCATATTTTCGGAATTTTTATATTTATACTAAAATGGCCCCACCTATTCCCAAGTCTATAGAAAAATCTTGTTGGTGATACTTGCAACCAATTAGAGTATACAGTACATTATATTACCAAAATTTTTAATTTTTTGGTGTGACCTTCTAAGAGTTAAAAATTCATAACTTCTACAGTATTTGGACTAACTCAATAAAATCAGGGGACATATATCCTGTTAAATATGAACGCTCAGAAAGGAAATTACAGAGGTCTAGTGGCAAAACTGTAGGTTTTAGATGATATTTCATGATTTCTTTATGTGGTCCTAAACTTTTGACCGGTACTGTAACCTCACTGGGAGGTTCCCTTACCCAAGTAAATGAATCAAGATATTCATTATACGGGAGAGTTGGCTGTGAGCTCGCATCCGGGAGATAGTGGATGTGGACCCCACTGTCGGCAGCCCTGAAGATGGTTTTCCGTGGTTTCCCATTTTCACACCAGGCAAATACTGGGGCTGTGCCTTAATTAAGGCCACGGCCGCTTCCTTCCCATTCCTAGGCCTTTCCTGCCCCATCGTCGCGATAAGACCTATCTGTGTCGGTGCGACGTAAAGCAACTAGAAAAAAAGAGAAAGAAGATATTCATAAATAAGTCGGTTTTCAAACTCAGTGAGGAAATACACACTCACTCTCACCTTCACTGAAGGTAATTTCTGCCTTTATTTTACGATAACCGCATTCTTCGGTGTCTGTCTCGTGTAGATAATTCAACTCCCTTCTTGAAATTTGCTAATTACTTGTCAGACTGAAGTGAAAGCATGCACAAGCAGATATATTACATGTACACATGCCGTAAGTCAATAAAAATGCACTAACCGTACCAAGTCGTGACAACATAAGGCTGTGTTAAGTTAACGAAATGTTCTTCTATTCTTTATAGAGGAAGCAACGTCGCTTTCCTTTTCGAAGGACTTCTTGCAGATTTTTCTTGCTTCTTAGACATCGTAATCGAATTCTATACGCAAGTATTGGACGACGTCATTATTGAAATGCTGCTGTCGTCATTTCATACCAAGTAGGCCTACGTTATTCCAACATGGCACAATTCTACTTACCTGGTATCACCCGAACAGATTTACAGTCCCAGAGGAAAATACTCGCAAATGTAACACTAGTTATTTGAACAATGGGGCAGTGACAATACGTAATTCTCGCACATCACAAAATAAAACATGACACAGATAGCACGGTCCTCAGTTTCTATGTACGGTAGCTTGTAAGGCATCCTAGGACATGTCCATCTCACCTTAGTGTCACATGAAGCTCGTGCTCAATGCTTAACATCTCCATCCGACGGGCGTCATATGAATACGGCTCTTGACACGCAATCTAGTGATTACCACCACCACCTCTCCCACCCTACCAACGGGACTCGAACCGGCTAACCACAGAGTCAGACCATGGCCTCGCACTTGCCTCTGCGTCCATTTCGACGTTCCGAATAGTATTTATGGATGCCGATGTCGTATGACACGCACTTTTCTCCGCCCTCCAAAAACCCGACTGTCGCGATGCGATGTTGGCCACTAGATGTGACTTGTTTCTGAAGAACCTGGCACACGAAGATAGGGTTGATTGACGATTAGAAGTGGTAGGGGGGGGGGGGGATATACAGACAACAGAAAGTAGCCGGGGTTGGGATATAGCGGGCGGGAGGGGGTTGGGGGTGGGAGCGGGAAGGGGCTACAAAATGGTCAGTTTTTAATGTTCTCTGAGTGAATTTCCACAGAGAGGGAAAGGTTGACAGTTTACTAACTTAAATGCGGCGATAATGTTTTTTTTTGACATTTTGATTCACTACTATACTTTCACCAAAGAAACAATATTACATACGTATTACAATTAAATACAAGTACGATGTGATTAGAAAATTAAAAAAAAATCATTTAGTATTTGACTACACTCTAAGAAACTAACAGACAATATTAAACAGACTGCCACACTAACGAATGCACGCGGCAAGCATGTGAATCATACTTCAGTGTCCACGAGCTTAGCAAAAATATACCCCTGTTACCCATCCTCATAGCATTTGCGAATTCTCCACTACTTGCTGTGGCGCTATGCCGCCCCCCTTAGTCGTCACTCAGAGAGGAGTTGACCGCGTGTCTATTGGCGCGGCTGCTTGAAATTTCAACGTCGTCGCCTGTTGCAGACACGGCTGGTCCGTGGAGGAGTGACCAGGGGCTGGTCCCACCGGCAACTGCCCTGAGAATGGTTTTCCGTGGTTTTCCATTTTCCTGCACTAAGGCGAATGCCGGGACAGTTCCTAGTATAGGCCACGGCCGCCAACTCTCTCACCTTCTCCGTACATTTCCTTCAACGTATCACATCTGTCTGACCCGCCGTCCCCTTCAGGGCAGCAATGAACACTCGTGGAGTAATTAGTAACGACATTTCAATCAATAACTAATAACACTTGGAGCTCGTCGTGGCAGACTCTCATGACGTGTATGTTCCTGCAAAGAAGTATAGGCCTATTTTAAAACGAGCGAACACTTCCTAAAGACATTTTCTCCCTTTTCTTCCACCGGGCGAGTTGGCAGTGCAGTTACGGGCCCGCAACTGTAAGCTTGCATCTGGGAGATAGTGGGTTCGAACCCCACTGTCGGCAGCCCTATCTCTTCGTCGCCATAAGACCTGTCTGTGTCGGTGCGACGTAAAGCAACTTATTCGATTTATATTTACTGTAATACGTGGGCTACTTATTGTGGACACAGGTAACTATACATCCAATTCTCTCTCTCTCTATATATATATATATTGAACCCTTTGGTCCACTATGAAGGATACCTACCTTCCTTACCTATCAGCAAAATTTCATGAGATCTGTCTCCTGGGTCGTATCGGATACTTCGTCACTTGCTGAGGTAAAGTATGGTTCAGTACTTCTAATCTATCTACTCAAATGAAAGGTCTGTTTAAAAAATATTCCTATTTATTTAAGTAATCTCTGAAGAGTTAATTATTTATCATCGGTAAGGTTCGGACCCAATCGTGTCCACTGGACACCACAATCATTTTACACAGAAGGTCAGAACACTGGTGTGAGCCTATGACATAACTGCCTGATGGGGATCCTTACGAGAAATCATTGTCTCAATTTCTTTCTTCTTTCTTCGTTTCGGCCTGCTGTGGACCACGTTATTTCAACCGTTTGCATCTTTGAGCTTTAATTCTTCCCCAGTACTCACGCATTCTCGTTCTGTGAGCCTCCTTTCTTTCATCAGTCCACTTCTTGCCTGTTTTCAACTTTGGCCTTTCTTTTTTTTTTTTTTTTTTTTTTTTGCTTTACGTCGCACCGACACAGATAGGTCTTATGGCGACGATGGGATAGAAAAGGCCTAGAAATTGGAAAGGAAGCGGCCGTGGCCTTTATTAAGGTACAGCCCCGGCATTTGCCTGGTGTGAAAATGGAAAACCACGGAAAACCATCTTCAGGGCTGCCGACAGTGGGGCTCGAACCCACTATCTCCCGATTACTGGATACTGGACGCACTTAAGCGAGTGCAGCTATCGAGCTCGGTTTGGCCTTTCTTGGAACCTCTTGTATCCCAGGAGCTTTTTCTGGAGAGGATCACGTTTCTGGATGTCTTCGAGTGTGATTCGTATTTCTTGAAGGTCTTTTTCAACTTCGATAAACCAGGGTCCCTTGGTTTTCTTGTTAAGAAAGTAGGAAAAGATCCTATTGGTCTGTCTCTGTGTGCTCATGCGTGCTATATGGCCATAAAAATTAATCCTCCTTTTCCGAATCGTGCCCGTTATCCTCTCCATATGCTGGTACAGATCGCTGTTGTGTCGTCTCCTGTACTTACCATTTTCTTTGATTGGTCCAAGAATCTTTCTCAGGATTTTTCTTTCTTTAGCTTCTAGCTTCTCCATCAGACCTTTTCTGTTCATTGCAAGGCATTCTGCTGCGTACAGTGCTTCCGAGCGTACAACCGAACAATAATGCCTAAGCTTGGCGTTGATGGACACTGATCTTTTGTTGTAGACATCCCTAGTCAGCTGATATGCCACCTCCATCTTGTTGATTCTGCACATGATTGCTTCTTTCTCAGAGTTGTTAGATACTATCCACTCGCCTAAGTACTTAAACTTTTCCACCTGCTTGATTTTTCACTGTTCCACAATGAGCTCTCTGGGAGCTGGCTGGCTTGATGTTGGTTATTAACTCTGTTTCTTTGGAAACATATTTGGAGGCCAGATTTTGCTGCTTGGATTCTCAGTTGGTTAATTTGTTTTTCAGTAGTATCTAGGGAATCAGAAAAGATCGCTAGGTCATCTGCAAAAGCTAGGCAGTCTATGATAAGATCATCTTTCCTATATCCTATTCTAAGGCCATTCTCAACCTCTTCCTTGCACATCTCCTTGCGCCATTCCCGAATGCTTTTATCCAGAACGCAGTTGAAGAGAAGCGGTGATATTCCAACCCCTTGCCTAACACCAGTCTTGATTTCGAAGACGTTCGAAATTTCTCCCCTAAATTTCACCCTGGACGTAGTGCTGGTTAAAGTCTGTTGAATGATAGCTCTCGTTTTGTTGTCTAAGCCCATTTCCTTCAGAATGCGGAGGAGTGTGTGTCGGTCTATGGAGTCGTAGGCTTTTTGGAAGTCAACAAAAGTAACTACAAAATTCTTATTTCTGGATTTTAGGTACGACAGGACAGAATTAAGGTTCATGATCTGCTCTGCACAAGATCGTCCTTTTCTAAAGCCTCCTTGGTATTCACCCAACTGTGAATCAAGTTGCTCTTCTCCCCGAGTTTGAAGGGCTTTGGAGAGAATTTTGTATGTTACTGAGAGAAGGGAGATACCGCGATAGTTGTTTACATCTGTTTTGTCACCTTTCTTATGTAGGGGATGAATCAGGGCTGCTCTCCAATCATTTGGGATCTTCTCTGTTTCCCAGATCTCGCGAATGATCTCAGTTAGTTTATCGATCGCTTTTTCACCTGCAGACTTCCAGAGTTCAGCAATTATCGCATCTTATCCAGGGGCTTTGTTGTTCTTTAATGATGTAATTATCTGTTTGATTTCCTCTTTTGTGGGGGGAGAAGAGTCTGGGTTGAGATGTCTGGATTCTTCAAAGGTGAATTCTGATTCTGGTTCTTCGCAGTTAAGAAGAGATTCAAAATATTTAGCCAAGATTTGGCAGTTATCCTTGTCGTTGTAGGCAACTTTTCCATTGTGATCTCGGAAATGTAGACTTGGTGGGGTGTACTTGATGAGGTTGCGTTTGAAGGTTCTATAGAAATCCCTAGTATTATTCTTATTGAAGTCCTGCTTGATCTGTGTCAGTTGGTTTTTGTCAAATGCGCGCTTTACTTGGCGGATCATTTTCGCTGCATGTTTCCTAGCCTCCAGTCTTCATATCTTTCTGGATTCTTTAGGGAATTCCATCTTTGCCAAGCGATTTGTCTTTGTGTTATGGCTTCATCACATTCTTGAGTCCACCACGGATGCTTCTTTGGTTACTTTAGCAATACTGTCTCCTCAGCCGTTTCAACAATGGCATTTTTCAGTTGTTCCCAATTTTCTGTGTCCAAAGACTGAAGTTTCTGAGTGAATTCTTCGCTGGTTTTCAGCTTTTCTGTATCAAATTTGCTAGTTTTCTTTATCTTAACTCTTTTAGTGTTTCTTGGATGAAGCTTAATTTTGATCTTGGATAGATAGTGGTCTGAGTCAAGGTTAGCACTTCTCAGGACTTTAACATTTTGGATCTCTTGTGTTGCTTTTCGTGCAATGGCAACATTATCTATTTGAAATTCTCCCAAGTGAGGATTTGGTGATATCCATGTCTTTTGTTTTCTCGGTAGATGTTTGAAGGCTGTTGACTTAAGAACAAGATTGAATGCCTTACAAAGCTCTATAAGCCTTTCCCCATTTCAGTTGGTTCGTCTGTGGGCTGGATAGTTTCCAACGATATTTTGGAATTTCCTTTCTTTGCCAATCTGGGCATTGAAGTCTCCAAGCAAAATGATTGTGTGTTCGTCAGGAATTTTTTATATAACATCTTCCAGGTCCTCCCAGAATTTGTCTGTTCCTTCTGGGTCTTTCTTGTTTGCCTGGTTGATTGGCGCATGTACGTTCACAAGCGTGTGTACGTTGTTCATACTCCGAAAGCTAAGCATCGAGACCCTGCTGTTAGGAGAGCTGAAATCAGTGACTGAATCAATAATTTTCCTGCTGACAATAAATCCTGTGCCAAGGTGTGGAACAGTTTTCATCACACGTTTGCCAGTTTTCCCCTTGAAGATTCTATAACCTTCTGATTCAAACGCATGTTCATCAGTAAACCTTGACTCTTGAATGGCTGTAATTAGGATTTCATGATGGGAGAGGACATCCATAAGATGTTGAGTTTACCAACTTTCAAGAGGGAGTTGGCATTGAAGGTAGCAAAAAAATTTCGGTGTTTGTGGCTGATTTTGTTCCTGGGAGTCTCCGATACCTCCTTGCATGTAGGTGCAGGCTCAAGGCGACGGTGGATGGGTTACCACCTGAGGTACTATTTCCTGTTGAATTTTCCTCCATGCTTTGCAGTTGAAAACTTGTAGTTTGGGGTCGGTGTAGTTTTACATAGACCAAGTTACTTCCAAGGTTGTAAGCCTTCGAGAGAGCCTGGTGTTCGACTCGGGATGGCATTTCCTCCATACCCCATGCTTCGGTTCTCCCGCCGATACTCGGGTGGCTTGGATTCGGCTTCCATGTAAGACTACATGTACCATCATAATGATTCTTTATGGTCCAGTCCTCGTAACACGAACTCTGGACTCTGGGTATAATTAAGGCAGTCCAATCGGTGTGTGCCACACAGTGGTTATACGGCATGGACCCTTAATTGAATCGATGTGACCTGCGACTATGTCATGGACCGACATCTAAACTTCTAAGTTACTTTAAAGTCATTGTGGATGATGACTGCAAGGAAAATGATGCTACGGTGGCATATGGCCCTACTCTAAGTCACTGAGGATGATGACCCCATGACCATCCAAGTTTCTAAGCTGCAAGCTAAACACAATTGAGTTACATCGGTTGATGACCAACGTTTCCGCTTTACTAACCCAGCACATTCACTGCTCAATCAATCAAAGTTAAATAATGCAACAACAACAATGCTCACAATACTTTGTGGCAGCAAAATCCATTACCTTCGGATATGTCCCTTTAATCGTTACTTTAACCTTTACATATTCCCCAGGAAAATAAACTAAGATTTCCAGAATGCATCTTCAAGTTATTCGCTTGAATTAAAGTAATTTCAAAATACGTTTCCACTGAATTTAATAATTAAATAAATTTAAATGATTTAATGAAATCTTAATGAACAACAAATTCTATTTCCGCGGACGAATGGTTTCTTTCACAAGTCCCTACACAAGTCTTGACGTAATTCATTTTAATCTGTTGGATGTATATCGTCGGTCGTTTATCCCTGTAGCTGGAAAAATTTTACATCACTTATTTCCAGTATTTACCTTGTTTCGTGACATCACACTTTAATTTAATTTAATTTAATACTAATCATTATTACTACTTGGATAACCCTGATAATTAAGTACAAAACTATAAGCAACTCGCCGTACAATGTAAACCGATTACGATGTCATATCTTGTCATAACATTTCCGTGAAGCTTTGTGCGCCCCTCACAAACAAAACAATCATCATTACCATCGCTCTATATTTTGGACAACCCTGAAATTGGCTAACCTCGCTCAGTATACTCTAAGTTCGTGGTCTCAAATGTACATTACAATCTCAATTAAACAAATTCACAGTTTCTGATAACATACACGTTATTACCGGATGAAAATTTCAACTAGATTCCGTAGTTATAATGATTTCCGTTGCCAAGAAATGCGATCTCAATTCTAACACACTACCCAAATTCCGTTACTCGAGCTGCGAACGCCTATCAGCTGACGGCATTGAGACACGACCCCGCTCCGCTGTGATATGAAACATCTGTTTCGTCTTGCCTGACTGGCCTCTCCGAATGAAACCTTTAACTTCGCCGATATAATTAAACAAATACGATATTTCTGACCAACAAAATGCACATAGATTATACTTCAAAATGCCCTACAATAATTGTACACGTCGCAAATTAATACCGGCGTGGATTCTCCAGTTGTACATTCCATCCCAAACATTACACAAAATCTCTCTCGGGCTTATACATATCCCTGCACATTTACAGGCTTCCAATCACCTGATTCACAAATCCTATCTCAACTCATACGACAACTCTGAACTCTGCCTCAACTCAACGGCTCTCTCTGACAAAAACTGGAATAAAAATACATAGAATCCACGACGCATAATACGCACAAATACATTAATAATGATCACTTCACATAATGATCTCGTATTTTCCAAAACTGGATTTCACAAAATGATTGTCAAAATTCTATTACTTTTTTTATTGTCAGTCGGACACAGTTTAAATGGACAAAGAATAACGTTTCACTTCGTGACAAAATTCACCACTCTACATTTCTCAATCCGACAGCGCGCTTCCACTCGATTGAAAATGGGTAACCATGGATTTCTTACATTAATTCCATCAAATTTCAAACAGAAAATGTTTATGTTAGATAAAATATCTTAATTTGACATCACAAAAGTATAGGCAATAAATTCTCGGAAATGACGATTTACTCTGGACGTGATATCACTGCGAAACCCTCACTAATAACTTTCTACATGTCACACGGCACTCGCAATATTTTAAAAATTTATCCAAGCAGAAAGTAAAGCAAATGACCTTTCGTCATATTTCAGACATTTGCCAAAAACATATGGGTGTCCAACTTCGTCATAAAAATAAACCATTTCAAATACACATAAATTTGACATCACAAAACAAGATATAGTAGGTGGTAAGGTGGCAAGGCACCTACCATAGGTTTCGTCGGATTCTATCTTTCGGCTCAACCGTGACCTTCCGTCGCTTATCTAGCAATTTTACATTACTGGCTGTAGATCATAATATTTATTTATTTTTCAAGGAAATAAAACATTTAAAAAATAAATACCCTTCACACGTGTCTTCGTTGATCGCACCCGACTGATGGTATTTACTGCCCGCACACGAATTACTTTTTAAAACACAAAAATATTTTACAACTTTCTACTTCTGCGGCATCTTGACCGTCTTTTTATCAAACTGAATCCACTTGGATTTAAGACAGTTTGACACATCGGCCCAAAATCTGTTCGTCGGACTTAGTCTACTTTTGTCGCTTGATTTACAGAACCGTCTAACACTCTCGCTCAAGATTCAATAACACAATGCAGGGGGTTTAACATGGCGTCCCTTCTATATTTTTAGCCATTACCCCTTCTCTCCAGGCATTTTCCCTTTGCCGCCAAGAAAATTTGCGTAACTTTTTCGACTTGTTGAACCGTATTTAAAAGAGTTTTGGATGTAACCATATATTTGTTAACTCACTAGCAGTAGTGATTCTGAACATTTAAAATTTATAATTATTAATTTAACTGGTTAGATGACCTCATTTGATAGGCACTACTTCTCTGTCGACTTCGCGTGGGGACGCTAGACACGCGCGCCCTTCTGAAATAATCCACCAAAATGGCTAAGCAGTCTCAAATCTGTCTTGCTAAAGACCAATTGTCTTATAGATAAATACAGGACCCTCATTATATTGCTTTCACCACTAATTCTTTCATTTAATTATATTTATTCGACATAAACTTTCTTCTGTATCCTTCCACTGCCGACGCGTGCGGATGACGTCACATCTCAGAGCGTGGGACGGAAAGTAGCTACCTCCTTGCCTCGTGTCACTCCCGTGATATCAAGAAATGTTCAGAAATGTAGTAACTTTTCATACCTAAAATTCTTAGGGCACAATATATATATATATATCAAGGTCTCGACTGAGCGAATATGGGTCAGTGTGTTACTGGGCTCGCTTTGTCGGCGAGGCGCGTGTGGCCTTGGCCAGGTGATAGATAACCTGTTTCTGACTTGAAGGGGTAGCTGGCTGACTGAAAAAAATAATAAAAATAAAAGCGGGCGAGAGATGAAAATGGCCAGAACGTGTTCGTCTGCAATCACATCGATTTATAATTTAAAAAATATTTATAATATCTTTGGTGGCGTGATATGCATAATTAAAAAGGTACACATGAATCATATTTGACTGGATCGTGTTAATAATGTCACGCGTGAATTATAAAAATTAATAACTGAATTTTTACTTGATGATCTCAATGGTATTTCGGCAAGAAATGAAGGTGAAATTATTTAATCAAATCCCATAAGAATTCAGTACTTGATTTGACTTCACTTCCTACAACGAGTGCTACGCGACGATATTTAAGGCAAGTCATAAGAGTACAAGCTCTTACATGTTCATGGTTTACTTACTGCAGTCACTTCGTTCACTTCGTTAGCTGGATTTCAACGTCAGTGGGGATACTATCATCAGGGATAGTGGACTCATTCCTGTGTTCGACGCTTTCTTCGAATTGCGCAAACCTACAACCTTAATTAGTGATACAAACAGACGTCGAAATAGTAGATAAATCTTAAATGTACGTTTTCTTTTCATCATAAATTGCAAGATTGTGTTCAGGATTTCTCTTAATTCATTTGGTACAAGATTCAGCAATCTTCCGAGTGTGTAAACATGGAAGAGGACCTCTACATTATCATCGCCAGAATATGGAGTTCGTGCCAGAGACTCCACACATTCCATCATGAGGTTCTAAGCCCATTGACCAGCGTCGGCAGCGGTGAGATGCAAGGGCTTCCGCCGTAAAATGTGTGATTGAGGACCCAGAACTTCGCTATGAAGACAACAAAATAAGTTAAGTCGACAACGTCTTATTTATATATGTTCTATGTAGCTCTTTATTTCGGCTCTAAATCTTTCTTTAGATTTGGTCTATAATATCTAGTTGATTTATTTTTCACGGTATTTCACTGGTTATTTCTTATCTGTGAGATAGGACTTGTAATTTAATTTGCATACTTGCTTGATTCATGAACACGTGTTGTTGAGTTCGAAGATGATGAATCAGTTGAAGTTATCCACGTGTTATCAGAACCATCCTTTCTCGTAGTACGAATTTCATTAGGATAGTGAGTTAATCTGTGTTAGGTGAATTTATCGAGGTGATATTTTCCCAATATTTTTAACATTTTCATGATAAATTGGACTTTACTCGTACCTCGTTTCTACGATAGCATGTCAGCAGGATATTCATTCCAAATCGAGTGTATGGATTTATTTAGAGTACAATCGTTGTGGTATATGATAATTAATGGACTAGTTAATCATCGAGACAAATTTAATGAAGATAAGACTTGTCTTGGGACGATGACAGGATCTTATCATTTTCATGACTACACATTGCGTGATGAGTGGTTACGATGAGTTATGGTCGTCGTTATGATGTTGTACTGTACGTGTAATTTATGTGGAATTGGTACGTGCAATATGAGTCTTTGTGAAATTGAATTTTCACATGTTAATGTAGTGATATTTTTATACATGATGTTGATCATGGTATAATGAAAATATTGAATCTTCGAGATTATACGAGGTGTAGTTAATGTAGTAATGTCTTCTAATGATAAGGATATGTCCATGTTGATCGATGTACTCCATAATTCAGGATAATATCCTAATAGTGCTCATGAAAGTCAGTAATTCTAAGTTTAAGGTACGTGCAAATCTTATTGGAAGACCTTAGGTCTGGAAAATAGATCCTCAATTGAATATCCTAAAAATGTTACAGTTCGGAACCAGGCGAGCTCACTTTTCGATGTCATATTTCGTACTCACGTGGAGACTTTACCTTTTAATATTTTGGAACGAGCTAATGGGAGAGTGGTAATATCGATTAACACCCGAAGATAACGTGTAAATATTGTAGATATTTCTTTCTTTGGCATTTTTCAGTAGTCGTAGATTTGGAGATTTTCTAGTGTTATGATATTTGTTTTCCATGCATTTGTGTTGTGGTGATGTGTGACACTTTAATGGCGTTAATTCATTGTGTGGACAGGATTTCCACGTTGAGGACATATATATTTTTCTATTTATTGATTTTTCCGTAGAGTCATGACGTTAATTTTGTTCGTATAATGACCAAGCGGTAATAAGTTTTATTATTAGTTCTCACGGGGAGATAAGTGGGAAGACGTGAACAGATATACTCGACGTCTCGAATTAACTTTCAGAAAACAAAGGCAAATTCAAATTTTTCATTTAGATGTTAACAAAAATTTTGATGAACAGAATTTCACTCATATTTTGTCAAGGTAGTAAACTAACTAATCTTGGATATTTTCTATTATACACTTTATTAAAATTAATGCATTTTTCCAGATTGTTCGAGGAATTCTACGCAAGAACTAATTTTTCTAATCCATTAAATTTTAAATTACTAAATTAATGTTTTCAAACAAAAGAGTAATGTTATCTTCAACACTCTGTTAGAATAGCAGGGAAAACTAAGTTACGTGTACCATTTGTTAGTATTTTTTGTCACATCAAGATCAGTAGTAATTAACGTAACGTAGCGATAATTTTCATTATCATAGATGTCAGGATGGCAAATATTTATTTTATTTGAATAAAAGTGTGATATGTTCTCTATACTTAAAACATTCTTATGTTCCAAATCTTATGTCAATCCTGCCACTTGCATTTATTAAGTCAGCGGTCATGTTGAACTGAGCACCCCTGGGGTGTCTCTTGTTCGCCGGCAGACCTAGTACGGGGACAATATATATATGTATATGTGTGTGTGTGTTGTCACTTTCATAAAACTGTAGAAAACCATTAGGTAGTGTATAAAATTTGAGTTGTCAGTAATTATTATTATTATTATTATTATTATTATTATTATTATTATTATTATTATTATTATTACGGAGTTACCCATGGAAGGCAGAGGTGAAAGAACGTGCGGGCTGGAATGGGTCTAACTACAAGGCCAAAAGATGAATTAAAATTTCAATAAAAGGTTATATTTTCACAATTAGAAAAACTTAACAAATTTCACATAGAATTTAAACAAAAAAGAACAACTCGACCACTATCCACTAATCAGGTACAAGGTATAATTTTACAAACGAAAGCCCGAGTTTCGGGGTCTTTACAAGTTCTGGGCTTCGAGCCCCCAATTACACAACCCTTGAGCTACTAGCCCAACCTTACCCAGGGTACACACTTGATCAAAGGGCAGAAAACCCCTTCATTCAAAGAGAATTAACTCCAAAAATCATAACGGGCCTCCTAGAGGCACTTTTACCACATCAGAAAGAGCTGACCCGGTCTCAATTTTTCAAGCCTACTAAAGGCAATACCATACATCGCAATCACTTGCCATCCAGGCATAACTTACAAGAATTAAACAGGGGAATCTCGTACCCAGCCTACAGGGCCTTAGCCAAAGAATAATAGGTTAAATAAATGGCCCGACAACAAAATGAAAGGAGGCGAGATTTTGCACTCCTAAATACACATATTAAAACCTAAGAGGCACTAGGCCGATGACACAGGGGCTATTCCCAAACTAGGGAGGTGACTCGTATAAGAAAATTTTTAACACATTAAGAAGAGAAGAAAATCGGTTATGAAAACGTAGTCACCTCAATTCAAAAATGAAGGGGAGCTCGAGAAGGTAAAGCACTCTCTAGCCCCGATTTACAGTTGAAGTAATAAGAAAATTTTACATAAGCCGACACTAAGTTACATTTTTAGGCAGGTAGGTTACATTGAAAAGGTTTCGGACCTTCCCCGAGGGTTAAACTGCTGAGCTAGCAAGAAATAAAGATGTTAAACGGCCATTACCTAGTTGAAGAGCTGCTGCCCGAAGGAAGAGGCACTACCGCCCCCTGCTACGTGTCCATACACTAAGCTAGAGGTTGAAGAAGTGGCGGGGAGCCGTGAAAATCAGCAGTTTTTAAACACTCAGGGAAGATTCGAGACCTTTCATGAATAATTAAGACACACCCACTACATTTTATTGGTCGCTTAAAGTTACACATCAAAATCGAAGAAGAAACCTATGATTGGTTGGAAATTAGTTGCAGAAATTACTGATTGGCTAAGTTCAAAACTGGCGGAAAGAAAAATTAATATTGCCAACCCACAAATGAAAGAACAAAATTTAGTAAAGACAAAAACTTCTGAATACAAAATTTCTTCAAGAAAGTTCATTCACTTCACACCAGCGTGCATGATCCCAGTTTTACAGTAGAGACATCTATGAGAGAATGTCCACACTTCTTGACCAATAGAAAACAAAATACGTTGAAATCCACACAGTACTGACAACTTCGTAATCACAAAATTTCCGGTAGTGACATCTTCTGAGAAAACTTATAAATTGATACAGTTCTTAAAGTCCAGAGTTTCTCCTGTAGAGGAGTACTTTACGGCGTAAAATTCAAATGTGCGGCGTAGAGGTGTACCAGCCTGTACAATTATTATTATTATTATTATTATTATTATTATTATTATTATTATTATTATTATTATTATTATTAACTATGTAAGTTTTGTGCTGTAATTTAATAAGCAAGTAAAGTACTGAATCTGAAAGTTAGGTGACGCATAGGAAAGCAGTTCATAGAATGATGACCAGATAGCAGCAGCAAGCACTGAATGTTGTTGCTGCTGTCTTATCAATACACACTACACAGATGCAATAGGATCGATGACTCTAATGAGCCGTGAATCGGCTCACTGTATCGATTCAGTAACGTGAACGGAATCAAATGAATCGATTCATTAAAATGAATCGAATATCTCATCACTAGTTCACTCACCGCGTCTCGGACATTGCTTGCAATATACAGTGATGACATAAATTAATACAGAGCTTGGTACAGCTGTTGCAAGACTGTGTAGTAGATATAATAATACTAATACTAATACTAATACTAATACTAATACTAATACTAATACTAATACTAATACTAATACTAATACTAATACTATTAATGCCCGATTATCTCCAGTCATTAATGACATTTCGTTTTGCCGTGACGTTTCTCAGCCCACTGATTGTATCCGGTCCCACAAATTTGAATAAATAAAAATATGTGATGATTTAATAAGGCAGGGGCAACAAATTAAAGCGGAAAACAGAAGTAGAATAGAAATACAATAAAAATGATAGCAAATACCAGAAAATACCTTAAGGTGTGAAATCATGGGCTGCACCCCGCTGTACTGTTCAAATATCAACAACGCCCGTTAGTGTTATCCGAGGACAATTGTAACCTCCAACGGTATTCCGCCAATATCCCGCAAAATGGCCGATTAACGTCTCTCTTGCTTTCTACCAAGGAACAACCACGAGTTTACAGGAATGATGGCGAACATGGCAATATTTTACTTCCCTGCTGGCAAGCAGTCAGAGACGTTGCCATGGAAACCTGGTTCGTTTTCGGTCTATCGGACACGCATGAGACCCGCAGAAAATAGTATGTTTCTCCATCATTTGAAGCGTAAGCTAATTTATGTAGATAACAAAAGTTGTTTATAATGAAGGTAGGTTTCACATGTAATCCACGGATTTTACAGAAAATCAATAGTGTAAGAGAAAGTGGAGGAAAACTGTCCTGGTTTTCCTATAACCTCCCGTATATTCAGACATTTTAAAGTCGTATGCAAATCGAAGCCTTCCTCGGGATGAGAATACTCTGAATGTGAATTTTGGTTGAGATCTATACAGCCGTTTCGTCGTGATGATGGAACAAGCGGACACGAAAAATAAAAGCCACTGATACGGTCTTGAGCTGACCTAAAACGGACAAATATCTGAAACATTGCCAAAAAGAAGGAAATTACAGACCCCCTACAAATTTATTTACACTGACTGACAGAGCAAATGCAACACCAAGAAGGAGTGGTCAGAACTTTATGCCAATTGCAGGCTAGACTGACGTCACTGAGGTATGTTCATGATGTGAAATGCGCCGCTGTGCTGCGCACGTAGCGAACGATAAATGGGACACGGCGTTGGCGAATGGCCCACTTCGTACCGTGATTTCTCAGCCGACAGTCATTGTAGAACGTGTTGTCGTGTGCCACAGGACACGTGTATAGCTACGAATGGCAGGCCGCCGTCAACGGAGGCATTTCCAGCAGACAGACGACTTTACGAGGGGTATGGTGATCGGGCTGAGAAGGGCAGGTTGGTCGCTTCGTCAAATCGCAGCCGATACCCATAGGGATGTGTCCACGGTGCAGCGCCTGTGGCGAAGATGGTTGGCGCAGGGACATGTGGCACGTGCGAGAGTTCCAGGCGCAGCCCGAGTGACGTCAGCACGCGAGGATCGGCGCATCCGCCGCCAAGCGGTGGCAGCCCCGCACGCCACGTCAACCGCCATTCTTCAGCATGTGCAAGACACCCTGGCTGTTCCAATATCGACCAGAACAATTTCCCGTCGATTGGTTGAAGGAGGCCTGCACTCTCGCCGTCCGCTCAGAAGACTACCATTGACTCCACAGGATAGACGTGCACGCCTGGCATGGTGCCGGGCTAGAGCGACTTGGATGAGGGAATGGCGGAACGTCGTGTTCTCCGATGAGTCACGCTTCTGTTCTGTCAGTGATAGTCACCGCAGACGAGTGTGGCGTCGGCGTGGAGAAAGGTCAAATCCGGCAGTAACTGTGGAGCGCCCTACCGCTAGACAACGCGGCATCATGGTTTGGGGCGCTATTGCGTATGATTCCACGTCACCTCTAGTGCGTATTCAAGGCACGTTAAATGCCCACCGCTACGTGCAGCATGTGCTGCGGCCGGTGGCACTCCCGTACCTTCAGGGGCTGCCCAATGCTCTGTTTCAGCAGGATAATGGCCGCCCACACACTGCTCGCATCTCCCAACAGGCTCTACGAGGTGTACAGATGCTTCCGTGGCCAGCGTACTCTCCGGATCTCTCACCAATCGAACACGTGTGGGATCTCATTGGACGCCGTTTGCAAACTCTGCCCCAGCCTCGTACGGACGACCAACTGTGGCAAATGGTTGACGGAGAATGGAGAACCATCCCTCAGGACACCATCCGCACTCTTATTGACTCTGTACCTCGACGTGTTTCTGCGTGCATCGCCGCTCGCGGTGGTCCTACATCCTACTGAGTCGATGCCGTGCGCATTGTGTAAGCTGCATATCGGTTTGAAATAAACATCAATTATTCTTCCGTGCCGACTCTGTTTTTTCCCCAACTTTCATCCCTTTCGAACCACTCCTTCTTGGTGTTGCATTTGCTCTGTCAGTCAGTGTATTTAGATTTAAAAGGATAAACTAAAATATCAAAATAATTTTACATCTTCTTCAGAACTGTATGTCACAAGCAATGCTTGTTTCATAAAAAAGATTATAGATTTTGATAGGAATTCTTTAGAACTAAAGTGGGTAACACCAATAGAAGTAATTATGGGCGCCATACGGGTCATGGTGTTCTGAGGCACCCAGGGACGAGGGCAACCACAGCCACTTGCAGTATTTCGCACAGTTGCTCATCAAGTAGACCTTGTACGCTGTTTCTTGCCACCATCCTTCGCATGTAGGTGAACTATCAAGTTGTATTCTGAGGTACTCGACGGATGAGGACGACTCAAGTTGTCTTCCTTCGCAACAAAATAACATTCACTTCATGGCTTGCAGCCTGGTTACAAAGATATAACAGTGTGGCTGTGTTGTAGTACTGGACTATGCTCCAACACCAAGGTCATTAGCATATAAAGGTGCTTTTTGTCTCCACCGATCTTCTGTGTATATATTGACAAGGATTGGTGCAAGTACACTTCTCTGTGGAAAGCTTTTTTTCTTCTCTCCTCCAACGACTCCCTATACGTTGAAGTATCACCTGGAATCTTCTGTTCCACTGGGTGCACTGAATGGTTCTTGTGAGATTGAAATCTCTTGTCAGTTTAGGCAGAGTGTGTACAAGGAATCAATGGCTGACAGCATCATAAGAAGCAGTCAAATTTATAAAAATAGCGCCAGATGGAAGACCTGAAAAATACTGTTATTTAGTGTTGTTTCACTATCACTGACGGGATCATCGTTGAAACAGCTTCAAAAGATGACTCAGAAGGGAATGCCAGAATTTTTGCCTTAAGCCACTTCTTCCCAGACTGAATACATCACCACAAGGTCTTGACACGGAAGCTCTGTCCTGTTCATTCCTGATACCATTAATACCGGCAGACTTCCCAATTTGAGTTGTTTGATGGTGTAGGCGTATGCAGATTAGGTGGATTGGGATAGACGAGGGAATTTTCATGTTTCTCATCCAGGATGAGCTGAGTACTGTTGATTGGTACGAGACAAGCGGTGAAATGTGTTTTCCGGCTGCTACATGGCACATTACTTTCAGAGCGACTGCTCTCTTCTTCCTTTCCCAAAGCGCTCACTGAATAACCTCCTCCGACAAAGGTTTTATGCGGTAACTTTAAGTACCGTTTCTTACTCATTGCCTTAAAACGCAAGAAAAATGTAAAATAGGGCAATAGACGAAATTAAAATTATATTGCGCAGAAAATACTGTTATATGCAAAATAGCTCTCATTAACACAACTGCACTCGAAAAATTAAATTAAATTAATCAGCATTAGTAATCACGGTTAAATTAAACATTCTACTCGACGAATTTTTGTTTGACTGAAATACATGCAATCGTCTTTGTTTTTTCAGGAAATAAACGCACAAAATTAACTTAATACCACAAAAGTCCTATTAAGAATAAATTGACAAGACCTTTTCATTTCAATGTATCAAGTAAATGGTATTACATAAGTCTTGGAATTAGTTCCAACCACTTAGTGGCCATCTCCAGCCAAACAAAACTAAACAGACAAAGACAATGCTGCAGGAACAATTATAACATTAAATTACATATAATAACAAAATTTACGATTGTTTTTCTTGTCATGATATGATGTCTTCAAGTTCACTTAGGACTCAGACAAAGAAGTAAATCTGGAAATGATAGCCAGAATTAGGAATGAATAAACAAACAGAAAAGAATTAAAAAACTTCTCAGTTGCATTTATAACTCTTGGAACGAGTCCTCCTCACCAGTCACCCTCCAGAACAAGCTGCTTTCAGAAGAAATCGTAGCTGCACTGATCAAGTTTTGTCTCTAACCACTCACATCGAGGCAGGCTTCCAAAAGAAGTTAAAATCAACACCTGACAAATGCATATGATACTGTCTGGCGACATGGACTAATTCTTAAAGTGTCGAAAGTAATTCCCTGTTTGAAAATTGCAAACCTAATTTCCAACATGCTCTGCGAGAGAGAGTTGTAGTATTTCTAGGTATTTCTAGGTGATTCTAAAAGTCGCAAAAGAAAATTAAATACAGTAACGGTCTGGTCCCTACTGAACATCCATGACTTGCCATCAAACACAGCTACTAAGTTCATCTATGCCGACAACATTGCACTGGTAGCTCAAAGCAGAAATTTTGAGGATGGAGAAAGCATTCTTTCAGCAGACTTGGTTAAAATAGCAAAATTCTTCAAGTCTTGGCGTTTGATCCCAAGTGCTTCTAAGACCAAGGTTTCATCTTTCCTTCTTAGCAACCGATTCGCAAACTGCGAGCCATCTGTTTTATTCCTTGGTGAAAAACTAAAGTACACCCCGTTCCCGAAATATCTAGGAGTCCCACTGGACAGAACTCTGAGCTAAAAAGAACAGCTCACCAAGCTCTCTCACAAAATCGCAACAAGGAATAACATCCATTCATTCTTTCATTCATTTATTTAGCTTCCATAGACTGTACAATTACATATTTTGAAATATGCCAACAGTATAGGAGTTGTCAAGTGATTTCCTAATACTAACAATAATATATGCACAACAATGAATATTTTGAAAAAGAAGAAGAACAGAAACACCACATACCTCAATGTTAGGACAGCACATCTTAATTTTTTTAAATAATATTAATAACCAATATTTACAAGACAAAATAAAAATATATTGGTGTGGTGTTAATAATGTGAACATAGTCAATGTGACATTAACATATTTTTAAGGCTATATACTAGATTACAAGTTAATAAGTAGTAGCATCATTACCAGCACTTCATCATGTATTCTTCTGTACTATAGAAGCAGCTACTCGGCAGGAGATTTTTTAAAGCTGTGGTAAATGAACTGACGGGACTAATATCTTTAATCGTATTTGGAAGCTTATTATACAATCTGATTCCAACAGAGTCTACATGTCTCAAGGCAATGGTTTTACTCTTGTGTTCGATAAAAATATTATTTCTTGTTCGCGTCTGGTAATTGTGATTGTCAAAATTCTTTCTGAAGTGATCGATATTTTTTTTCACGTGTAGAATGCATTGCATGATGTACATACTTGGTACTGGGAGTATCCTTAGTCTTTTAAATAATGGTCTGCAATGATCTAACCTGTTACATCTCAATATAATTCTGATAGCTCGTTTCTGTATTCGAAAAATAACATCAAGATTTGATTTGTAACAGCACCAGAGACCAATAGCATAAGTGATGACTGAATGGAAATATCCAAAATATGCCATTCTAACATATTCTTCACTACAACTATTAGACAAAATCCTCAAGGCAAAACAAACAGAACTCAGAGACTTCCCTATTTTTTTAATATGACAATCCCATCTTAACTTTTCATCTATATGGACACCTAAAAATGTTGTGGTCAACGTATTTTCAATTGCATTTGAATTTAATATAAGGTTGTGCTTTTTTGCAGTTTTGTCATGGTAGTTAGATGCCTTGAATTCCATGTATTGGGTCTTTTTAAAGTTCAATGTTAATTTGTTTTTCCTGAACCATGATTCTAACCTAGAAAGGACTGTATTTGCTGTAGTTTCTATAGACGTAGGGTCAGGATTATTAATAATTATGTTTGTATCATCAGCATACAGAACTGCTGTTTCTACTTGATTATTGTGAGGAAGATCATTCACATAGATCAAGAAAAGAACAGGCCCCAAAATACTACCCTGCGGAATACCTAAGTCTATGCTTTTTACCTGAGAGTGATACGTCTCATTATGCCCTTTACTGTTACAATGTGTAATTTCAACAAACTGGGATCGTTTATTCAGGTATGATCTAAACCAGTCATTAACAATTCCTCTAACTCCAATCTGATATAATTTGTGCAACAATATTTCATGGTCAACAGTATCAAATGCCTTTGAAAGGTCAAGAAATAGTCCTATCACAGTTTCATCATTGTCAAGAGCATTTACGACCAACTGTGTAAAATGTGATAAAGCAGACAAAGTACTTCTGCCAGCTCTGAACCCATGTTGTGCATTATTTACAAAGTTATATTTGATTAAAAATTTAGTAAGCCGATCTTTCATAGCACATTCAAATATTTTTGAAATAACAGTAAGTATTGATATTGGTCTGTAGTTATGTAAATCGTGTAAGTTTCCACTTTTAATGACTGGGATAACTTTAGCTATTTTTAGGAGATTAGGGAACTGACCACTAGAAAATGATTCATTGATGAGATAAGTAAAAGGCTGTACCAGATAGGGAGCACATTTTTAAATGAGTTTTGTGGGAACTTCATCTACACCTGTGGAAGTTTTGTTCTTCAAAGATTGTATGATTTTAAAAACTTCCAGTTCTGTTACTGGAGTTAACTGCTCAAGCTTTGTGGCAGTTCCTGGGAAGACTCGGCTGACTGCTCACGATTAACAAGCATCAGTCTTGTCTACTCTGCAGCGGGATACTGTGCCCCAGTATGGCTGGAAAGTGCACATGTGCATAAAGTGGATACTAAGCTGAATGATAACATGTGCTGTATAACTGGTACTGTAAAGTCCAGACCTCGCCAGTGGTTACCCGTACTTAGTCATGTCCCACTAGCCCACCTGAGGAGAAAGGAAGCTCTGCTGAGAGATGCAAAGAAGATCTGGTCATCTCCCTCATTACCAGTTCACCAGGAATTTTGTTACCCATCGCTACGACGACTTCGATCTAGGAGACCAGCAAGTATACTCGCCGGCCGACTTTTGAGGGATAATTTTAATCTAAACGAGAGCTGGCGGGATGAGTGGTCAATTTCAACATCTGGAACAAACGCTCATGACCGAAATCCAACCCAGAAAATGAAGGGATTCGACCTCCCAAGGAAACTATGGTGTCGCCCCAACAGACTGAGAACTGGGCATGGACGTTGCAATTTCCTACGCCATAAGTGGGGTTTGATGGATTCTCCAATGTGTGAATGCAGTGAAGAGGATCAGACCATGGGCCATGTCACCCTGCGCTGCCCTCTTCATGCCTACTCCGGAAGCCCCAGCGTCCTGTTTCATCTTGCAGAGAGTGCTGTAGAGTGGCTGAAACACTTGGACCTGGACATATGAATTTATAGTTATAATCACCATACGATTAAATAAATAAATAAATAAATAAATAAATAAATAAATAAATAAATAAATAAATAAATAAATAAATAAATAAATAAATAAATAAATAAATAAATAAATAAATAAATAACTCATCTTTATCGTCACGTGCATAATTTGAATTACAATAAACAGAAGCAAACACTGATGTGACTGGAACACAGCGCCATGCTCGCAACACCAGCATTTCTGCTTAGGACGGATTTAATCGTTTCAGAGCCAGGGTTTCTTAATACAACATTTTTTTAAAGTTTTCAGATATTTGAGTAGCATATTTGTCCGCCTCTGTGGTATAGTGGTTAGCGTGATCAGCGGAGGCCCGGGTTCGATTCTCGGCTCTGCCGCGAAATTTTAAGTATGAGGGCTAGAACAGGGTCCACTTATGACCCCGTTCCAGTCCTCGTACCACTTTTCCAATTTCGTGGCAGACCGGGAATTGAACCCGGGCCGTTACATCACTACACCACTGTTAGAATTTGAGTATCTTCTTGTTGTGTGATGCCCGTGGACAATACAGTCTCCAGTAGATAGCAAGCTGCTGGTAAAGAACATCACATTTGGTTCTTGAGCACAAATCAGCCAGTCCTTCAGCTTCACTTGACGAGCTTTAAGAGCCGATTCATTTTACCCTAAAATGGCAGCCTTTGAGAAAAAGCATTAGCATTCATTTTAGTCGTCTGAAGAACATGAGATGTTGGTGGTGGTGATTATTGTTTTAAGAGGAAGTTCAACTGTGCAGCTTGAGGATACGCGGTATCGATCAAGTTAGACTCTCTGGTACAGAACGTTGCTCATTGTATAGCATGGGGAGCCCTCTTCACATTCTCCACTGAAACACGGTTAAAATTCCCGACTCGCCCGGGGATCGAATCTGCGATGCTCTGAATGACAACCCCGATCCTGACGATTCAGCGAAGTAACCGGACTTCTTCTAGCTGCTTGCTGTGTATATCGTGTCTGATGACCTACAGGCTATTTTTCTATTTGTTTTGCGTCGTAGGTCTTAGGGACTGGGAATAAAACTCTAGTTTCAATGACTACTCTTGCCGATATACTAACAGTAACTGATAGCTGAAAGTCTTCCTATATTACTTTAATCATACGCAGTATCTAAAAGTTTTATACAAGTTTCCGTACAACTGTTGGCAGCCATGAAGACTGCAAGTCTCGCTACATAGTGCGGGCCGTAGAAGAACTTTGTACGGAATGTTCGAACTACATTTCCCAAAACCCTAACAGTTCCCCTTTAATGAGACTTATTTCAAATGCTTGGTAGGGTGCGTTATCGCACACCTACAATGTCTATTATTCAACTTTTTGTACCTTCCAAATAAAAAATGTGTTAGAAATCACACATTAACTAGATGCCCACTACTACAGTGGCCAATTTATGACAGGAGCGACTTGCCAACATTACTTCCGAGAAATTTGTCGAATTGCTTTTGAACAATATAGAAGAAACTGTGACTAGAAAGTTACTTGCATCAAATTATATCTCATACGCCGTCAATGTGACAGAGAAGTGCAATTTATTATTTTCATTAATGTGCTTTCGGAAACCAGATGGTAAACTGACCTTAACCAATAAAGTAAATTACCAGGAACCAGCCACGTATTTTTCACAGCTTTTAAATTGTCCAGAACCTACGGAGAGATTTCCAAAAATACAGCCAGAACTCACACTAGAAAACTCGGCACCACCAACACAACAAGAAATTTATTCACACATCAAGAAACTTAAAATCAACAAAGCATCAGGGGAGGACGGAATTGTAGCTGAACTTTTAAAGAATTTAGGCTCAAATTCACTCAAAGAAATTACGCAAATAATTCAAAACATTTGGCAAACTCAAAAGCTACCGGATGACTGGAAGTTTGCTCTAATCCACCCACTACATAAAAAAAGGTGACAAATGAGATGTAATTACAGGTGGATCTCTCTTGATCTGTCACCTTCAAAATTTTAACATCATTTCTCTTGAATAGAACACAAAAACAATTAGAACCGAAATTAGCTGAATATCAAGCAGGATTCAGGCCAAATAGATCATGCCCCGAACAAATTATTAACCTCAAAACCATAGCTACTCATAATGCGAGCTCTCAGGCAAAAAAAAAAAGAACCTTGTATGCACATTTATACATTTCAAAAAAGGCTTACGAGCCCCTCACTGTTCCAAATTCTAGAAGAGAGGGGACTAAATTCCAAAATTCGAGAACTCATAAAACAATCACGGACTGGCACAAAAACTAAAGTGAAATTTATAAGGGAAGTCTCAGAAACTTTCGACATTCAAACATGCGTCAGACAAGGTGATGGAATCTCTCCTATTCTGTTCATCGCGGTTATGAAATAATGGCAGAAAGAACTGAAGATATGCGAGTCCTCGCTTTTGGAGATGATATGGCGATACTAACAGAGGATGAGGAGACTACCGTTAAACAGCACTTAAAGAAAGTGCAGAAAAGGTGGGACTACATTTGAGAAAACTAAATTATTATGTCCATATTGAGGGATACCTACCTTTCTTACCTATCAGCAAAGTTCATGAGATCTGTCTCTTGGGTCGTATCGGGTTCTTCGTCACTTGCTGAGGTAAAGGTAGGGTTCAGTAATTCTAATCTATCTACTGGAATGAAAGGTCTGTTTAAAAGATTCCTATTTATTCAGGAAAATTCTGAAGCAATCTGATTTGTCAACGGTATCATAGAAGTCAATTGTGTCCACTGGACACCACAATCATTTTTACATAAAGGTCAGAACACTGGTGTGAGACTTTAACGTAACTGCCTGATGGGCATTCTTACTAGAAACCATTGTCTCAATTATTAATTATTTAAGAAAGGAAAGTCTGGAAATCCTTAAATTCGGCTTCCATGTGAGACCACATGTACCATCATAGAGATCCGTTATGGTCCAGCCCTCGTAACACGAACTCTGGACTCTGGGTATAATTAAGGCAGTCCAATTGGTGTGTGCCACACAGTGGTTCTACGGCATGGACCCTTAATTGAATCGATGTGACCTGCGTCTATGTTATGGACCGACATCTACTCTTCTAACTTACTTTAAAGTCATTGTGGATGATGACCGCAAGGAAATGATGCTACAATGGCATATGGCCCTAATCTAAGTCACTGAGGTTGATGACCCCCTGATCATCCAAGTTTCTAGGCTGAAGGCTAAACACAATTAAGTTACATCGGTTGATGACCAAAGTTTCCACTTTACTATCCCCAGCACATTCACTGCTCAATCAATCAAAGTTCAATAATTACAACAATAGCAATGCTCACAAACGTTGTGGCAGAAAAATCCATTTCCTTCAGATATGTCCCCTTAATCGTTACTTTACATTTAAATATTCCCCAGAAAACAAACTAAAATTTCCAGAATGCATCTCCAAGTTATTCGCTTGATTAAAGTTATTTCAAAATGCGGTTTCACTGAATTTAATAATTAAATAAATTTAAATGATTTGACGAAATGTTAACGAACAACAAATTTTATCTCCGCGGACTCTGGTTTCTTCACAAATTCCTACGCAGCTGTGATGTAAATTCAATCTTGTGATGTTTATCTGGCTGGAAAAGAATTGTTACATAATTCATGTCCAGTTATATATCTTGTCTCCTGATCTCACACTTTTAAAATCTAATCTAGTCCTAACCGTTATTAACACTTGGATATCCTAATAATCTACGTACAAACCAAACAACTCGCCATATAATTACGATGTCATCTCTCGTCATACCATTTATGAATTTTGCACATCCCTCACAGACAAACCGATCATCACAACCATCGCTCTATATTTTGGACAACCCTGAATTTGGTTACTCTGTTCCTTATACTCAAAGTTCGTGATTTCAAATGTTTCATTACGTCCCCAATTAAACAAATTTTACAGTATTTCACAATACTCAGATCATTACCGGCTATGAATTTCAACTAAATCCAGCATTTTAACGTTTTCCCCGGCCGAGAATACAGTACAATCTCAATTCCACGCCTGTCCCGTTATCACAGCTGAGGCCTCTCGTCCCCAAGTTCGCTTGGCAGTAACATGAAACACCTGGTTTATTCCAGTTGACTGGCTTCTCAAAATGCTCATCTTTTAAACTCTGCCGACATAATTAAACAAATACGATATTCTATCCAACAAAATGCACAGATTATGCTTCAAGATGCCCACACTAATTATACGCTTCGCAAATTAACTCTGCTATGGATTTCTATGTATTTCTTTCCATTCCCAACATTATAAAATATACCTCGGGCTATCGTGTCCCGGCTTCAGTGACAGGACTCTAACCTGATTCGCACATATCATCTCAATTCATATAAAACATTCCCCGGGCTTCCATGTCCCGGCTTCAATGACAGGTCCAACCTGATTCACAAATCTCATATCAACAAAACTAACCTCTGTTTCCCAGCTCCACAATTATCATCGACAAAGAACTGGAATAAAATCCTCACTAGAAGTCTCGACGTCTAATATCGCACAATGCATTAATCATGAATAACTTCGCATAAAGGATATCGTATTTAATAACTTGATTTTTACGAGAAAATGACTGAAACATTCTATTAAATCTTTTATTGTCAGTCAGACACAGTTTAAAATGGGCCTAGAAAAACGTTTCTCTCCGTGACCAAATTCATCACCCTAGGTTCTCACCCGACAGCGCGCTTCCACTCAGTTGAAAATGAGTGACCATGGATTTCTACATTATTAACGTCAAATTGCAGACAGGAAAAATTTACATCGAATGAACATCTTAATTCGACATCACAAAATGTAGGCAGTACACTCACACGGATGACGATCTACATTGGACGTGATATCACTTCGAAACCCTATTCAATAACTTTTTTACAACATTATACGGCACTCGCAAGACTTCAAAAATGTATCCAAGTGGAAAATGAAACAAATGACTCTTTTAGTCGTATTCTCATATTTACAAAACTTAGTAGGGGTGACCACTGCGTCGTATATCCCCATTCAAATACACTTTTAGAGATCATGAGACAAGATATAAGAGGTAGTAAGATGGAAAGTCACCTACCTCATTTAGTCACACCATTGTTCGTCATAGGGCTCACCTGCGACCCTGGCATTTTATTTAGCCATTTTTACATTCATGGCTTTACAAACCATTTTTATATTTCTTCAGGTTTCCTGGAATGAAGCATAAAAAGAAGAAAATACCCTTCACTTGTTTGCTGAGCGCACACGATGGACTATAATTATTTCCGCACACGGATTAGTTAATCACATTAGAATTTATTCAGTACTTTGACCGTCCTATCTGGTACAATTATTTCACTCAAGAAAACTATCTCCTCATGGAGTCAAGACCTAGCCACAATGGCTAAAATCTGCAGTTGAACTCAGTCTACTTTCGTTGTTTGATTTCGCAGAGCAGCTCAACAATTTTTCGTCCGCTTTGTATCACAAATGCCGGAGAAGAAGACTTCGTCATGGCGTCCCTTCATATTTATAGCAGTTACCCCCTCTCTTCGGATATCTCCCTTTGCCGCCAAGAAAATTTCTATAAATTTTCTGACTTAACTAAACTGTAATTTCAAGAGTTTTGAAAGTGACTACATGCTTGCTACATTTCTGGCGGTAGTGTTCATGGACATTTAAAATTTTTACGGGTTCGATTTGTGAGATGATTGACCCCCTTTGATAGGCACTATATTTTTTTGACTTGGCTTGGGTCACGCCATGTACACGCGCTTCGAAATAGTTCACAAAATGACTTGAGATTCTTCCGCCGTCGATACGTGTGGCTGACGTCACGTACCCCAGAGCGTGGGACCGAAGGTAATCACCCCCTCGTCACGTGTCAAATCCATGCTATCAAGAATCGAACTTCTAAATGATTTGTCGATTTATGCATAATGTTCTTAGGGCACAAAGGTCATAGGTTCAGTACAAATGACAGGGTCCCTTACTTTTAATACCTCGGACCGACAGGCCTTTAAAAGTTCTCGCAACAAACTGGTGTGCAAACAATTAGAAAACGATTAGGGTTTCACTTTGCCATGTCTTCTGGCCCGTTCCAGTCGTCTTTCGATCAATGCGTGATTTAAATTAATCCTTTTTGGGGGATAGCATTGTGCATTGACGGTTTCGCCGGGCTTCATAATCTTATAGATAAAATTCTAGGGGGTACGCTGTCTGTAATATTATTTATTTCGCCAAATGTTGATATATTTATCTGTTTTAGGTCAACCCGAGATCATAACAATAGTTTTTAGCTGGTTTTTAGCTTTCGTGTCTCTAGCGCGATCTGATTGTCATTTGCTTACAGTACCTCACAAAAGTCAACACAAGGACGCGCTGTCATCTCTCCAGCGGGATATTTGTTTGTACTAACTCACGAAGAGTCAAGAGATACAAAAATTCGCCATTACAACACAGTCATAAAATCAACAGTTCTTTACGCACTCAACAGAAAACAAGTACTTGAAGAAATCAAAAAGGAAGAGAGGAAGATCATTAGGAAAATCTTTGGAGCAAGACACACGCGAGACTGTTACAGGTTACAATCAATCGAAACAGCAGAAACGTTCTGAAATATCGAAACTGACAATAGGGAAAGACGAATGAAATTCTTCGGTCATCTCACTAGATTACCAGAAAATCGATTGAGAAAAAGGATTAACTTAAATTAAGGACTCATCACCGTGGATTAGCGAACTTCAAAAGGACCTCAAAAACATTATTTCAACAGACATCCTAGAGAGAGATATCTTTATAAACAAAGTAAACAATAGTAAGCTTCAACCACAACAAAAACAGTAGAGACTCAAGTGGTCGGAAGAACGTAAAGAAACTTTCTCGGAAAGAATGGAAACCTACTGGAACAACAAGAAGAATCCACAGAGGAACTGGTTGAATTATTTACTTAACGTCTTCTAATATTGCTACTACTAATAATCATAGTCATCTATGACGTCATCTAGTGTGTTTCTTGGCGGCCTGGTCATCAGTTCCCGAGGTGACCGCGAAGTGCGGCGATGCCCGACTTATTTCTCTTCATTGCGGTCATGTCAATAAAGAATACATTTGTACTGCACGTAATGAAATGCAATTTTTAGTATTATACTCTAAGAGGTGGTTTATAATATTTCTAATATAATAGGAGGTAAGTTAAGCTTACCGCAAATAACATCAGTTAGGTTATTTATTTGAGAGCATACCGTACATATGCATAAACATAGTTGTATGTTAATCTTGAATCTACGTCTTCACTCCTTCACCAGTTAGAGGCTACGCCTAACGTTTTAAACACTATTATCAGAAAGTCACTTAATACTACAGCACTGTGCAGTACCAGGTGTATACACAAGTGGTAGAAAAACACGCCATTTTCAAAGGAAATTCAGTTTTTGTTACATACATACATACATTACCATTATAGACTGTTATGCCTTTCAGCGTTCAGTCTGCAAGCCTCTGAGAATTTCCTAAACGTCGCCACAATCCTCGATTTGCAACTAGTGTTGTGGCCTCATTTAGTTCTATACCTCTTATCTTTAAATCGTTAGAAACAGAGTCTAACCATCGTCGTCTTGGTCTCCCTCTACTTCTCTTACCCTCCATAACAGAGTCCATTATTCTCCTAGGTAACCTATCCTCCTCCATTCGCCCCACATGACCCCACCACCGAAGCCGGTTTATGCGTACAGCTTCATCCATCGAGTTCATTCCTAAATTAGCCTTTATCTCCTCATTCCGAGTACCCTCCTGCCATTGTTCCCACCTGTTTGTACCAGCAATCATTCTTGCTACTTTCATGTCTGTTACTTCTAACTTATGAATAAGATATCCTGAGTCCACCCAGCTTTCGCTCCCGTAAAGCAAAGTTGGTCTGAAAACAGACCGATGTAAAGATAGTTTCGTCTGGGAGCTGGCTTCCTTCTTACAGAATACTGCGGATCGCAACTGCGAGCTCACTGCATTAGCTTTACTACACCTTGATACAATTTCACTTACTATATTACCATCCTGGGAGAACACACAACCTAAATATTTGAAATTATCGACCTGTTCTAGCTTTGTATCACCAATCTGAGATTCAATTCTGTTGATTTTTTTTTACCTTCTGACATCAATTTAGTCTTCGAGAGGCTAATTTTCATACCATACTCATTGCACCTATTTTTAAGTTCCAAGATATTAGACTGCAGGCTTTCGGCACAGTCTGCCATTAAGACCCTGTCGTCAGCATAGGCCAAACTGCTTACTACATTTCCACCTAAATGAATCCCTCCCTGTCATTTTATACCTTTCAGCAGATGATCCATATAAACTACGAACAGCAAAGGTGAAAGATTACAGCCTTGTCTAACTCCTGTAAGTACCCTGAACCAAGAACTCATTCTACCATCAATTCTCACTGAAGCCCAATTGTCAACATAAATACTTTTGATTGATTTTAATAATCTACCTTTAATTCCATAGTCCCCCAGTATGGCGAACATCTTTTCCCTCGGCACCCTGTCATATGCTTTCTCTAGATCTACGAAACATAAACACAACTGCCTATTCCTCTCGTAGCACTTTTCAATTACCTGGCGCATACTGAAAATCTGATCCTGACAGCCTCTCTGTGGTCTGAAACCACACTGGTTTTCATCCAACTTCCTCTCAACGACTGATCGCACCCTCCCTTCCAAGATACCAGTGAATACTTTGCCTGGTATACTAATCAATGAGATACCTAGATAGTTGTTGCAATCCTTCCTGTTCCCTTGCTTATAGATAGGTGCAACTACTGCTTTTGTCCAATCTGAAGGTACCTTACCAACACTCCACGCTAATTTGACTACTCTATGAAGCCATTTCATCCCTGCCTTCCCACTATACTTCACCATTTCAGGTCTAATTTCATCTATTCCTGCTGCCTTATGACAATGGAGTTTATTTACTATCCTTTCCACTTCCTCAAGCATAATTTCACCAACATCATTTTCCTCCTCCCCATGAGCTTGGCTGTTTGCAACACCACCAGGGTGATTTACTTACCTCTCCAGTGATTCCCTGGGATCTATTATGAGTTCACCTGAATTACTCAAAACACTGTTCATTTCCTTTTTTCCCTCCCTTCCTAAGATTCTTTATTATTGTCCAGAAAGGTTTCCCTGCTGCTTGACCCAGCCTTTCCAGGTTATCACCAAAATCTTCCCATGACTTCTTTTTGGATTTAACAACTATTTGTTTCGCTCTATTTCTTTCATCTACGTACCAATCCCTGTCTGCCTCGGCCCTTGTTTGGAGCCATTTCTGATAAGCCTTCTTTTTACGTTTAAAGGCTGCTCTCACTTCATCATTCCACCAAGATGTTCGCCTTTTCCCATCTTTACACACAGTTGTTCCTAGGCATTCTCTTGCTGTTTCTACTACAGCATCCCTGTATGCCACCCATTCACTTTCTATATCCTGAACCTGCTTACTGTCTACTGTTCGAAACTTCTCACTAATCATATCCATGTACTTCTGTCTAATTTCCTCGTCCTGGAGATTTTCTACCCTTATTCGTTTGCAGACCGATTTCACTTTCTCTACCCTAGGCCTAGAGATACTTAGTTCACTACAGATCAGATAGTGGTCTGTATCATCGAAAAATCCGCGAAAAACTCGTACATTCTTAACAGATTTCCTGAATTCAAAGTCTGTTAAGGTATAGTCTATTATGGATCTGGTACCCCTAGCCTCCCATGTGTAGCGGTGAATAGCCTTATGCTTGAAGAATGTATTCGTAACAGCTAAACCCATACTAGCGCAGAAGTCCAGCAAACGCTTCCCATTCCCATTAGCTTCCATATCTTCCCCACATTTACCAATCACCCTTTCGTATCCTTCAGTTCTATTCCCAACTCTCGCATTGAAATCGCCCATTAGCACTATTCTATCCTTGCTGTTGACCCTGACCACGATGTCACTCAATGCTTCATGAAACTTGTCAACTTCATCCTCATCTGCACCCTCACATGGTGAATACACGGACACAATTCTTGTCCTAATTTCTCCCATTGACAAATCTACCCACATCATTCGCTCACTTACGTGCCTAACCGAAACTATGTTGCGTGCAATGGTATTCCTGATAAAGAGCCCTACACCAGGCTCTGACCTTCCCTTTCTAACACCCGTCAAGTACACTTTATAATCTCCTATCTCTTCCTCATTATCCCCCCTTACCCGAATATCACTTACTCCTAGCACATCCAGATGAATCCTCTTTGCTGACTCAGCCAATTCTACCTTCTTTCTTCCATAAGCCCCATTAATATTGATAGCTCCCTATCGAATTCCATTTCGTTCGCCAAGTTGTTTCCAAAGAGTCCCTCGCCTGTCAAGCAAGCCTCAGTTTTTGTTTATTCAAAATATTGACCATCGGCTTCTGCACACTTCGCCCATCTTTCAGATAGGTTATGAAGACCATGCCAGCCACTTTTCAACTTCCTCAAAATTGCTGAAGTGCTCCTCTGCGAAGTCGTGCTCCATTGATGCAATGAGGTGATAGATGACGCGAGGTCGGGGGAGTTCGGCGGGTGCGAACGATGTCACATCCAAGCGATTTCAAGGTATCTTTCACTGGTTTTGTTGTGTGAGACCGTACGTTCAAATAATTTGTCAATTCTCTCAACTCCCTTAAGTTGATTTTGTCCGACATTTTCACACCAGGCAAATGCCGGGGATGTACCTTAATTAAGGCCACGGCCGCTTCCTTCCAACTCCTAGGCCTTTCCTATCCCATTGTCGCCATAAGATCTATCTGTGTTGGTGCGACGTAAAGCAACTAGCAAAAAAAGTCAGTCAGTCAGTAAGGACATGTTATTTTATATACAGTATATAGATTGTTCTTGAATATTTTCGTTGATATTAGGTCTATTAAAGGACTGTATTTAAGACTACGTTATTTCCATTCCTTTATACTATGTACGTATTCATATCTTGAGGTGACTACGATTTTGTAACTGTTTTCTCCTGTAAATCAGTAACTAACCTTTCTTTCTAGTCACCTCAGTAGCGTGCATCATCGGGCCGTAAGATCAAGTAGGGGTTTGAAGCTTGGTTTTCAAGGAGTGCAAGTGTACCCCTCCATACAGTTTGAGTTTGGGCCAGTAATATAACCTGTTCTTCCTTTTCACGAAGGCTCAGTAGCATGGGTACTAGATACCCCTGTGTAATTAAAGGTACTTTACATGGTATTGTAAATTGTAGGCCTGGCCTAGAGAGGCCAGAAATTGTAAGGTTTTGTGTAATGTTGCCTTGAATAGGCCGTAAGAGTTTAGGAGCGCAGTCTCTTTGGTAGAAATTGTAGAACATGTAAGCTCTTGTAAAACTGTGTAATAAATTTCTGTGTACTTTTGGAGGGCTGTACATTATAACGGTTGAAGCAAGTGCTCTGAAAAATCGTGTCTTGGGAGATTTCTCTCCAACATTAGCGACGTCGTAAACTTGTATATTACCAATCTTCGGGTTTTCTATTGCTATTGTGCTTGAAACCTTTGTAATTTCACCAAGTGAAGTTTTTGTTAACATTTGAAATACAACCTTCATTTTAAAATGAATGTTTGTCTCTCACACCTCTCTCTGTTCCACGGAACGATTGAAGCAGCATTTCACAAGTGACTTGGGACTCATTTACCGAGTTCACTGATTGTTTCTTGTGACACATGCAGTTGTTGCTACTGACTTTCACACTGACCTCAAACAGAGTGACGTATGCGTGCCATCTCTTGTGCATACACCTGGTAAACTCCTTGAATTGAACATGAAAATCCACAGCTTGTTTCCAGTCATTCGACCAGGTCAGAAATGGAAGGAATGAAGCCCCATCTAGCGGCGAGGGTAGGAACTGTGCCGGCTGCCGAAGCCTGTCGCACTCCTCTGGGGCAATGATTAATGAAGGACAGATGAAATGAAATGATATTGCTGGAATGAAATATGACAGCGAAAACCGGAGTACCCGGATAAAAACCTGTCTCGCCTCCGGTTTGTTCAGCGCAAATCTCACATGGATTGACCGGGATTTGAACGACGGAACCCTGCGGTAATAGGCTGACGCGCTGCCGCCTGAGCCACGGAGGCAGACTGCTTAAACCACGCATCTTTGTAAACTGTAATACGTTATAACGTGTCAGTTTTGTTTGAATGTATAAATACAAGAAAACAGTACTGACTGTTTATATCGACTGCAGTATAAATCAAACCACAGTGTCCTTGCGATTATGGCGCCTTATACAAACAAAATCTCTACCCGAATTAGCATTTCGTTGAGTAGTGGAGGAGAGCTTCGTAATTACAATCGAACGTCGCTGCTCTCTCTCTTCACTGTGACGTATGCTTGCTACGTAAACTGCCCGCATTTACGTCAGCGCAGACCGGCCGCACTGCTATACCAGATCTCTCTTGGTCGATCTGTGACGGAGTTTTAATTAATTTTGCCAGGTTAACACCGGAGATCGTACGACATGTAGTGCTGAATGGAGTTTTTCAGGCCTTGAACATTCTGACTACCACTGCCGGGTTTCATAATGGCGGGTTATGCAAGTATCAGCTCTAACAGACGGCACTTTGGACATTCTCTTCCTGTGTGTCTCTCATGGCAGAGTTATAGAAAATCAGTTTTAACATGGAAATAGAGCGTTTCCGGACCATGTCCATATAACATTCTTCTATGTTGAAGAAAGTGTCCGTACGTTATTGTTTATGGCGCTCAACACGACCTCATTAGATAAATAAGGTCGCGAAATTAGAACAATGTATATTCGCCATGGAAAGTGAAGTCGCAAAACTCTCAACTTCAAATATTTATTTCTTTACTAGCTGTAGTACCCGGCGTTGCCCGGATAGTTTTTGAATGTTTACCTTTAATATTTGTATTACCAGTTAGTTAAGTGTGAAGTGAATGCTTATAGAATTCATTTTGAGATATTGATTTTACGACTTATCGTGTAGTTTTAGAGTTATTTGGATGTATCTGACTTCGAGTTTTAGATTATTTAATTATCGAGTAAACACTAATCTCAGTCATTTTATACTATTTACTTTTAAGCCCTTCTCAGCTCCTGCCTCGATGGAGGCTGAACGTGGACTTACACGCTATCCACAGCGTCACAGTTCGTATCAGTGACACATTAACAATGGATTTCGACATTAATATTGGTTATTTTCCTTATTTTTGCACGTCAGCCCCTCTCATTCCCCAACACCAGCGGGGGCTAGGTGTATCTGACCGCACAGTAATGTTTTCTACATAGTAAGTCATGTGTTCACCAAGTTTGATTGAAAAATATGCTAGACCATACACACATACATCCTTACACTCTGTTTTCAATTTTTTGCCAGTTCTCATCCGCCTGCCGAGTAGGACTGAGCTTTATCTTAAACGGCATCCAGAGTGTTACAGTTCATCTCAGCGACCCCGAAAACTATGGATTAGACACAAATTTCGGTCGTTTTTGGTTAATTTTTACATTTCGCCCCTAGTTTAGAGGCTAGGAGTCTGTTACCCCTAAGGTATATTTTTCCAGACAGTAGGTCCAGTATACACACATGCGTCCATTCTCTCGGTCATTTTCGAAATTTTGTTTTTCACTTTTTCTCACCGCTATGCGAAAGGAGGCAGAAATTGGACTTCTAAAAAAATTGGAGCGTTACTATTCATCTCAGCGACCCCGAAAAGAATGGATTCGACACTATTTTTGATTATTTCTACATCTCATCCCGTCGTAGGCGTGCTAGAGTTGTCATACCTCCACGCAGTTTGTCTCCTGAAAATAAGTCATAAGTGACCAAGTTTTTTGAAATTGTTCCCGTAGTCCCGAAACGTATGGATTCAACACTAATATCGGTCATTTTCAGTCTTAATTACATTTCGTCCCCTTGTCTAAGGCTTCTAGGAGTATCTTTCCCCCTTAGTATTTTTTCAGGTAGTAGGTAATATTTGTATTAAGTTCTGCTGACAGTTATACTGGAACGTACAAAAAACATCCTTAATCTCGGTCATTTGGATATTTCTGTTCATGACTCCTTCTCACCCGCCTGGCAATTGGGGATCAGCTTGGACTTAAACAACAACCGGAGTGTCACTCCTCATTTAAGCGACCCCTAAAACCATGGATGTGACATTATTTTCGATTATTTTATATCTAACTCCCTTCCTAACCATCCACCACAAAAGGGGCCTTAATTTGGACTTAAAAAGTCCAGAGTGCCACTATTCATCTCAGCGACCCAGAAAACTATGGATTCGACACTATTTTCGATAATTTTATGTACCTTCCCCCATTCCCCACTGGGGGCTGAACTTGGTTTAAAAGATTCCGGAGTTACACTGCTCATTTCAGTGGCCCCGAAAAGTATGGATTGGACAATATATTCGATGATTTTTATATATCAGCCCCTCGCCCCCTCCCCCGCTCCGAAGGGCGCCTGGGGTGTCTTACCCTCACGTGGTTTGTCTCATGATACTAAAATTCCGGACTGCCACTATTCATCTCAGCGACCCCAAAAACTGTGGATTCGACACTAATTACGATTATTTTTATATATCACTCCCCCTTGCCCCCCACACTAAAGGGGGCTGAACTTGGAATTAAAAATTTCCCAGGATGTCACTGTTCATCTACGTGACCCCGAAAAGTATGGATTCGACACTATTTTCGGTTATTTTTATATATGACCCCCCTTGCCTCCACCCCGAATGGTTCCTGGGGTGTCTTACCCCCACGTGGTTTGTCTCCTGATACTAAAAATCCGGAGTGTTACTAATCAGCTCGGCGACCACGAAAACTGTATATTTGACACTAAATACGATTATTTTTATATCTCACCCCCTTGCTACCCGCCCCAAAGGGGGATGAACTTGGACTTAAAAATCCCGGGGTGTCACTATTCATCTAAGCGACCCCGAAAGTATGAATTCGACACTACTTTCGATGATTTTTATATCTCACCCCTTCGCCCCCGCCCGTATGGGTTCCTGGGGTGCCCTACCCCCACGTGGTTTGTCTCCTGATAGTAAAAATCCGGTGTGTCAGTATTCATCTCAGCGACCCCGAAGAGTACTCGACATTCTTTTCGATTATTTTTATATATCACTCCCCCCCCTTGTCCCCCACCCTAAAGGGGGCTGAACTTGGAATTTAAAAATTCCCGGGATGTCACTATTCACCTAAGCGACCACGAAAAGTATGGACTCGACACTATTTTCGATTATGTATATATATCACTCCCCCCTCGCCCCCCACCCTAAAAGGTGTCTGAACTTGGACTTAAAAAAAATTCCGAGTGTCACTATCCATCTCAGAGACCCAGAAAAGTATAGATTAGGCACTATTTTCGTTATTTTTATGGGGTGTCTTACCTCCACGTGTTTTGTCTCTTGATACTAAAAATCCGGAGTGTCGCTATTCACTTTGGCGACCCCGAAAACTATGTATTCGACACTATTTTCCATTATTTGTATATATATCACTCCCTCCTCGCCCCCACCCCAAAGGGGGCTGAACTTGGACTTTTAAAAAATCGGAGTGTCACTATTCATCTCAGCGACCCCGAAAAGTGTGGATTTTACACTATTTTCGTTTATTTTTATTTGTGACCCCCTCGCCCCCCGCCCCTAAGGGTTCCTGGGGTGTCTTACCCCCACGTGGTTTGTCTCCTGATACTGAAAATCCGGAGTGTCGCTATTCACTTTGGCGACCCCGAAAAATATGTATTCGACATTATTTTCGATTATTTATATATATCACTCCCCCCCTCGCCCCCACCCCAAAGGGGGTTGAACTTGGACTTTAAAAAAATTTGGAGTGTCACTATTCATCTCAGCGACCCCGAAAAGTGTGGATTCGACACTATTTTCGTTTATTTTTATTTATGACCCCCCTCGCCCCCCGCCCCTAAGGGTTCCTGGGGTGTCTTACCCCCACGTGGTTTGTCTCCTGATACTGAAAATCCGGAATGTCGCTATTCACTTTGGCGACCCCGAAAACTATGTATTCGACATTATTTTCGATTATTTGTGTTTATCACTCCCCCCTCGCCCCCACCACAAAGGGGGCTAAACTTAAACTTAAAAAAAAATTGGAGTGTCACTACTCATTTCAGCTACCCCGAAAAGTATGGATTCGACACTATTTTCATTTATTTTTATATATGACCCCCCTGGCCCCCCCCGCCCCCAGGGGTGTTTGAGATGTCTTACCCCCACGCGGTTTGTCTCCTGATACCAAGTCATAAGTGTATCAAATTTGGTTGAAATCGCTCCAATGGTTTGGGAGGAGATGTGGTACAAACCCACCCACCCACCCACCCACCCACATACATACAATGACTTTTATATATATATAGATATCTATATTATTTTTACCGAGCGAGTTGGTCATGTGGTTAGAGTCGCTCACCTGTGAACTTGCATTCGGGAGATAGTGGGTTCGAACTCCGCTTTCGGCAGCCCTGAATGTGGTTTCCCGTGGTTTCCCATTTTCACACCATGCAAATTATGGAACTGTACCTTAATTAAGGACACGGTCGCTTCCTTCACACTCTTAGCCCTTTCCCTTCCCATAGTCGCCATGTGTCGGTGCGAGGGAAATCAAAAGAATATTCTTCTTCTTTTACTCGTTGGCTAATTGGTCAGCGTCTCGTCCTTCAGTTCATAAGCTCCTGGATTCGATTACCGACGAGGTCGGGGTTTAGATGAGCAAACTCGTGCCCGTTACCTGCTGCGTATTTAACGTAGACCGGTCTTGTTCCGCCCGTGTTTCCGCAGGCTGTTTGCAGTCATTCTACCCGGTCGGGAATGGAATAAATAAAGCCCCCATCTAGCGGCAAGGATAGGAATTGCGCCGCACTCCTCTGGTACAGTAGTGGAGAGTGTTGCTGCAATGGAAGATGACACGGAAAACCAGAGTACCTGGAGAAAATCTTGTCCCGCCTGCACTTTGCCCACAACAAATCTCACATGGAGTGACCAGGATTTGAACCACGGAACCCAGCGGTGAGAGGCCGGCGAGCTGTTCCCGCAGTGATATTACTCTTTACTTCTTCGTATTATTGATATAATATTTAATAAATAACGAACTTAATAATAAAGTCAGTAAGGCAATACTGAGAGATCACGAATAGGGATGTATAGAACTATTAACCGACAACAAACAAAAGAACCCTCGGCTCCTTCGGTTCGCGCAGGTTGTTTCGGTTCATCCCGCCGTTACCCGACGAATCAAGTACAAGCACACGCGCAGCTGGCTGAGAGTAGTGATGGGCATATCGAATGTTTCCTGCTATCGATTGTTAAACGATAGTCCAGGAGCACAACCGAATGTTTTTATTCGATAGTTTTCATTCGGTTTCCGAATTGCTGACATTCGTTACAGTAGTTACTAATTACTGCAATATGCACGCTTGTTACAGTGTACGGACTTAAATTTACTCTGATTCTTGCAATTTCGGCTCCCACAAGATCTGTGCTAATCATTAGGAACAATTTATTGAATACTCATTATTTATGGACACTGGGACCACGTAGGCCTACTTATTTTAATATGAAATATTTAATGGTGCACTTGGTCAGTTTTAGGTTAGGCAATCTCTCTTCGTAGGAGGAAGTACAGTAAAATACATTTTTATTTATTTAACTGGTATCATGTCAAACAATATACATGTGCAAACAGCCGTTAAACATAGCTCTCTTCAATGCTGTCATAGATTTTCAGATACTTACATTATATTTTAAAAATTGCATTTTGACATGAAAAAATACAACCAAACCGCGAACTAAATGAAACACACATGTAATAGAGCAATAAGCCTTTATATGTGCAGTCACTAATAATATGTCGTGGTAAAAAGTACATAAAGTAGCTAGATCAAATGTTTTCATTCTGTGCACATAGAACAGGTTAGGATAACTAAAACAACATATCAAACTTGCAGTATAATTAATCAGACACTTAGGCTACCACTGTCTTCCTATAATCAAAAATTTTTGTTCAGGAATATTAAAAGATCTAAATGTTTTGCTTTCAGCCTGTTTCTTCTTTCACTCATCTGCCCAGCTTTCGAAAATATTCTTTCTGCTGGAACAGATGTTGCAGGAATTGTGAGATAATTCTGTGACAATGTGTATAAGAGTTCAATGGCAGATTTGTGTTTCTTCCAGAATTCTGCTGGACTGCTTTTTTTTTGCCCATGTAATGGAGGGAATAATATTTACGGACCATCATTGGATAATGTTTAAAATACGCGCGCGATAGTTGCTCTCCTAGACCGTAATACTATTGCATTGGTTCCTATCGTTTCCGTAACATTCGACTTACGTACTATCGTTTTGAACGAAGTGGGAGCACCTACAGCAGGAGAATTCAGTATCATATAGACCGAATGAAACATCGAATGTTGTTGAAAACAATCGAATGAAACGGTAGTTTGAGACTATCGAATAATTCGATAGTTTTCATTCGGAATGCCCATCGCTAGCTGAGAGACATACCGGCTGTCAATCTGGCGTTAACACATACTGCAAGTAGCTGCAGTCAGGCGAACGAAAGTAAATGTAAAGTGGCCAAAAGTATTAAGCATTGAGTTAAATGGAACTACTTACAATACCCAAGCTGTAAACCTTATATTTTTTTAAAGTATACTGTTCCACTAAGCGTACACACAGAGGACATAATATGAACAACACAAAATAACCGTTGAAGCTACTCTCTGCTACAGTCAAGTATCTTTTCCGATTTTAACACACGCTTCGATTTGTCCAGTGTAGGTACAGTTTTTTCATCATGTAAAGTTCGCTTATTTTCCGACGTATCACATCTTTTGTGAAGTCGTCTGTTTCGATCCTTTTCTTGTGGACTGTTTTCTTGCCATCAGGTGTAGAAAAATGCAAACGACCCTTGGCCATAGACGTCTTCCCTTCCGCTAAAATACGTTTCACCAGTGACTTTGAACCCCCTGTTGCTTCACTTGTTGAAGCCACTACATTATAATTCAGTTTATGAACTGTTTTCTGTTCTCGTAAGTGAGCAGCTACGTTATATACTATTTCTCGGGCTTGTACCCTTAGAGGCCGTCCAGATTTGCTACCAGACTTCGAAGTAGCAGCCATAACTACTGTACAATCAAATGACACTCTCACTAGAATAACATGGTACACAACACTATATAGCTGAAAGACTGGGCTGCCGTCAATTATCTCGCTGCTGAGCGGCTTTAGATGTGTGTGTGTGTGTTGGCATACCAGTTGCGCAACTGCCGATACTTCTAATTCTGTTTTTTACACAGTCAAGAATTTAGTTTATGCACCTGGTTAATGTGCTTCGTAATGAGTCGTGACCCTTGAAGGTCGCTAGGTAACACTGTTCAACACTATACACATAAACATTTACCAATACAGTACACGCTACATGCGAAGGAGTTATAGGACTATAATTAATACAACTAAAGAAAGAAATGTGAATAAAACTAACAAAACAACAAGAGCGCTAAAACGGATACAGAAGTGACAGCGAAACTCTTGTGTAACCGCGCTTCACAGTGTGCACAGTACGGTGGCCAGACAGCATGTGACTAGTGGTGGGGACGGAGCGAGTAGAACTGTAGAGTAAGCCGGCTTTACATTTACGAGTAACTCGTATACGAGCGGTCGTATATGAGTAGGAAACGCGTTTACATTTATGGTGCTTACTCGTATAAGAGTGCAGTTTCCAATATAGCTCCAAGCAGAAGAAAACGTCTTGCTACGGCTGGTATCTTGCTGTTGTGTTTTAAAACAAGACAACAGAATGAAGCGAAAAAAAGTCAGGAGCTTTTGGGTTAAAGAATCCTTGAAGAAAAGACCCGTTTTTGGATTACAGGAACATTTACTAGTTGAATTATTAAACGAGGGAGGAGATGGTGATAGAGACTTCTTAAGGATGGATTTTAGTACATTTGAAATGTTGTACCTTTTGGTAAGTGAAGGAAATGACTTTTATAATACCGGTACCGATATGCTAAATACTGGCATATTATTAGTAATTAATTTTTTCTAGGTTGCCCCTCATATCCCCAAAGAAAACACTCAGATGAGAAGTTGTATCAATTCTCAGCTGCAACTGGCAGTGACTCAGATTTTTAGCTACTGGAGATAGCTTCAAATCATTAGAATTCTTGACGCGTATATCAGCCTCAACTATTTCCTTGTTCATTCCAAAAGTTGTTAATTTCCTTTTTAACTAAATCCGTAGTTATGTTTAACTTCATAGGCCTCATTTCTCGCATTGATGTCCCGATATTGAGAACACTTAACATTCCACAGGCACTCCGCTCTGTAGTATAAATTAATGAACTCCTCCAGATTTTCACGAGACATCCTTCAGGATTTAGTCTCCGCCATTTTAAAACAGTCTAACTCGGATGCAAGTCGGAAGCCTCTCTACTTTGATTGCTATTCGTATACGAGCTACGAGTACGTACGAGTCATCGTTTACATTTACGATTTCTTATCCGAGTGAGTCCGAGTAGCCTACTCGTATAAGAGTTACTCGTAAATGTAAAGCCGGCTTAACTCGGTTCTTCAGGTTTACGTGATGTCACAGCGAAGCACCGATTCAACTCGAATACTCCGTTTAACGCTGCGGGTGCTTCAGTAAACCTTCGAGCCAGGCTACACTCGCAACACCACTGTGCTGTTGTTCAAACTCCAGACTGAGACGTCCGTTCTATTTGTGTTTCCTTATACTATATTTAATATCTTTGTTTAAAGTTGTTGCGCTATATTTTCTTCCGGTGTATGTAATAAGAAAGGAGCAATAATGCCAAGACAGTCCTCCCAAGCATGGCAGTATTTTACTAGCGGTCCAGGTAGAAAATCCGCTACTTGTAAAATTTGCAATCAAATCTATTGTACAGGTGGAGGAACGTTAAATTTATGGAATCACATAAAACGGGAGCATCGTAAGGACATGGTACAAATACAGTTGCACATCGTGAAAGTAATTCCATTCCTACGTTTGGATGAGACAGTGCAGGAAAAAAAAGTTGCATTTTTTTTTCATTTCATGAGTTTAGGCACATTTAAAGCACTAGATTTCGTTTCGTCAATTATCACATTATGGAATACGGTACGTTTATCCTTATGCATTACCGAGCTCGATAGCTGCAGTCGCTTAAGTGCGGCCAGTATCCAGTATTCGGGAGATAGTAGGTTCGAACCCCACTGTCGGCAGCCCTGAAAATGGTTTTCCGTGGTTTCCCATTTTCACACCAGGCAAATGCTGGGGCTGTACCTTAATTAAGGCCACGGCCGCTTCCTTCCCACTCCTAGCCCTTCCCTGTCCCAGCGTCGCCATAAGACCTATCTGTGTTGGTGCGACGTAAAGCAACTAGCAAAAAAAAAAAAAAAATATATATATATATCCTTATGCATTAATATCTATTGTATTTATTTATTCATTTGTATGTTTATTTCTTTATTTATGTCTACTTGATATGCCTCATATTAAGCACAGAGTTGTAATTACCCTGTATGTTACGTTATCTGTTAAATTTACATTACATTGTAAAAAATGTGTAAATAACCAATAATAGATAGTACGGAGCAGTGTACCACTGATAATAATTGATTATCTTATTTATGAATTTAAACTGTAGCTTAGAAGGTCAATATAAAGTTGTACTCGGTTTAACCGAGTAATGACGTCACAGTACTTGCTCCGAACCGAACCGCTCCGTCCCCACCACTACATGTGACCCCCTCCACTACTCCCTATGGTGTCAGACTTCCACTCGGAGAGAATGCTCGGAGAAGTGAGCTTTGCGCAGGTTCTTTTGTTAGTTGCAGGGTAATAGCACCGATAGAGCGCACTGCTGTTGTACTGGGTAAGCGCAATGCGCTCTTCATTTGTCTCCTGTGTACTCATGCCGCTAAATATCCACGAATTTAAGTTGCTTAAATTGTTATTTTCGCGACTATGCCGAGATGTTGCAGAGTTCCTCTTTGAAAATATCAGGGAAGCCCATTTTTGTTTCACCAGTTTCCACTAAATAAAGAAATGAGGAAGAAATGGTTACATGCTATTAGAAGGAAAAAATTTCGGTGAGAAGAATCTGACCGAAAGTATTAAAGGGTGTTCCCATTATTTTTAACCCGGTGACTTCACGAAAATTTTGTTGGGCAAGTGCGATTTACGAAGGGGACTATATAATTCCTATTTTCTACGGATAAACTGATTAGGCATTTCGATAACAACCACCGAATTTATGCGTTTGAATTTAAAGGTGAGAAAGCAAGATTAAAACCGGGCGCTGTTCCATCGCTTTTTCCGTCGACCACGAACACAACGATAACAGTGAAGAGGCCATACACCAAAAATTTGCCTGATTACCACGATAAGCCTACAATATCGGAATATGCAGAAATAACCTCCCTTGAAGTACGGGAATAAATCGTGAATATACCCGAGTAGACGTCCAACATCGTAATATGGTGTTTGCTGTTCTGGGAGGAAACAGGTATAATTTACAGATATTCCCTCTTGAACCCAGACTGTGTTTCTTCTTGACAGTTATGCAGCTTAAGGACAACAAATCTGACAAAGAACTAGGCCTTAAATTCGGAATCCATAAAACTACTGTTGGGAGAAATTTAATGTTTGGATTAATTTCATGTACTGCCAATTTAAAGAGTTGAACATTTGGCCTGATAGAGAAAATATCCTTGAAAACAGCCCCCTTGCTTTTAGACAGAAATACCCCTCGACTAAAGTTATAACTGGTGCAA